>NC_136998.1:29027496-29034996 GCF_032717465.1 Coenobita brevimanus
AGATATGCAGAGAGACAGAGAGCAGGAAGAGGGAAATACACACAGGGAGAATTGGAACAAAGGACACAGAAAGGTAAACAGAGGGGAGGAAGACAGGAAGGGAGAAAAAAAAGGAAGAAATGTGGTGGAAAAAGCACGAAAAGGGAGAACACAAAATCCAAGTGGCAGCCATAGAGTCAAAAGGAAATAAAAGGAGCAGATGGGGGTATGACACATCACTGGCAAACAACAAACCTATTACCACTATCCAATCCCCATGAATGATGAGAATAAGGAAGAAAAGGTAAAACAGAGGAGGTGGAAGGACAAGACATAATTCAAGAGTGCAGACGACAGAAAGACAAAATGCAACGGAATAAGACGATGCGGGGAAAAGAAGAAGCAGGCAATTAGGAAGAATAAATCAGCAAAGGAAATGGAAAGATAAGCAGAGGAAGGAGAGGGCCAGAAAGAGTGAATGAAACAGAGGAAGAATGAGGAGGCACAGAGATAGCAGAGTGAGGGGTAGGACAAAAGGAAAGGAGACAAAAAAAAAAAAAAAGGCAGAAGGAGCGGAAACAGGACACAGCACGGTAACAAAGAACATCTTCGCTACCAAACCCCAATTAAAAAAAAAAAAAAAGAAAAAAAAGAAAAAGACACGGTGATAAAAGTGAGACGGAACAACATGCAGAAAAGGATGCATGAGTCAGGAGGAGGGGAAGGAGAGAAAAAATAGGAGGGGAGACTACGAACACTGATACAAGCAAAAGTAGCCTATGTAAGGAGGTAATATCAGAAAATGCAGGAGAAGAGAAATATAACTATAGTAAGTAAAGGAAGATGAACCCCAAAGTAGAAGATTCAGTAGGAGAAGAAAAATACAAGGATCACATGGCGCTGAATACGACAAAACATGGTGATAAACAACAACAACGACGCCATATATACAGTATACACACAAGTGAAGGGCAGGTGGGAAAAAAAGGAAGAAGATGGTTACAGGGATAGATGCAAGAGTAAGGACGAGAGCAATACGAGGGCATAAATATAACGCAGAAAAAGACCAAACATGATAAGGAGGAGGAGGAGGAGAGCATAAAATGAACCCCAGAGAATAGGACAAAGTAGTTAAAGAGATATAAAAGGATCAAATGGAGCGGGGTAGGGCAGAACACGGTACTAAACAACAACACCGCCTCCATCCCACCCCCGTGTCATTTGTCTCCCTTCCAACTCGGTCCTGGAGCTGGCAAGGGTACGAAGCCTTCAAGATAACACTCCGGGACGCGGATATATTATTTTTATCTTATATATTTTTTCTTCCCCTTCTCCTTCAAATCTGCTAAGAATTTTCATTACACTCGGGGTCTTGAGATACCTGTAATATTTTTTTAGTTAATATTTGTATCGTTTCCTTTTCATTTTCAGAGTACATAAAAATATCTTCTTAAGCGTTTAGTACGATTATTATTTTTCCAATTAATTCCCTTTCTTTGAGAGTGAGAAATCTTTAACTCTTGTTGTACGATTATTTTTTTTGTTATTCTTATTATTGCCTGCCGATTTTATTCAGCTTCGGGAAGACATCTTTTGCTTATGGGGTTACGAATCATATCCCTTAACCCCTACCATACGATCGTTTATTATTATTATTATTATTATTATTATTTTCGCTACTTCCAGACGATTGGGCGAGATGTGTCGTTCTCAGAGGGTTACGATTTGTCTCATCCTCTTCAGCACCATGACGATTTTTCTGTGTTTTTATTTTATCTGTTTTGAAGCAATTTTATTTGTTTCAGAAGTGCTTCTCGTACTCAGGGGGTTGAGGTCTGTGAGTGAGAGTAAAATGTGTGTGTGTGTGTGTGTGTGTGTGAGAGAGAGAGAGAGAGAGAGAGAGAGAGAGAGAGAGAGAGAGAGAGAGAGAGAGAGAGATTTCCGGTGATTTTATGCTCAGAAGAAAATTGACAGACAGAGAATGACCCAGATATGTCTTGGCCAATGGAACAAGTTTGTTCTGCGTCTGATTTATTCTGAGTTGACTCTGGCTTTAAATCTACTCTCTCTCTCTCTCTCTCTCTCTTGGCTCTAATTTGCTCTATGTTGATTCTAATTTGCTCTACGTTGGTTCTGGCCTTGAATATGATCTATGCTGGCTCTAATGTGTGTGTGTGTGTGTGTGTGTGAGAGAGAGAGAGAGAGAGAGAGAGAGAGAGAGAGAATAAATAAGTAGAAATCAAGAGGGTGCAAAGCTTGCCGACCTCTGCCCTTCTTACAGCTGCCACTACGCTTTATATTATTACTGCCTAACACACTACCAAGGCCAACAGCATCCACCTTTACGCTCAGCCTGGTACACACAAATTAAAGAAAGAAAATAAAATCAGGCTTGGATTCTCTTGAAACTATTGTACAAACCTACCAAATATTCTTGTCCATCCTTTAATTTCAACAATGCTCTTACCTACATTAAATCAGCAGTTCCTATTATTCATGAATAGTGTAATAAACTGCTTATTATACACTTCAGCGGTAAAAATTATTAAAGTTTCAAAAAGCTGTTCTCTCTAGTCAATCTGATTTTTTTTTTTTTATTTATGCTGCTTCTGGATGATTGCATTTAAAGGTAGCTTAGAAAGACGCCCCTTGTGGCAAAAGAACACACACACACACACACACACACACACACACACACACACACACACACACACACACACACACACACACACACACACACACACACACACACACCGTCGACGAGAGAAGAAACAGGAGAGCGAACAGGACTTATGCTGACGACTGCATCTGTTATATCCATCCATCCATCTTCATTTACTTATATATTTATACCCATACCCACCCACCTGTATTCAAGAGACGCGCATTTATAAAGGAAAATACTAAAATAATGCCGATAGCTGGGCCTGTGACGTACAACCTGGATCTGAGGGCTTAATTGGTGTGTGTACTGGATTGTGAATTCACTGGGCGAGCGGCTGACAATTTTCCTCTTTTCGTGCTGGCTTTCCCTGTTTTCCGTATCCTTCCCTATCACATCCTGAAAAAGCTTTGGATGATCGTGATGATGGTGATTGTGGTGGTGATGATGATAGTCTTGATAGGGATGGGGTGATGGTGGTAATGGCGATATTGATGGTGATGGTTATGGTGATACTGATGGTTATGGTGATACTGATGGTTATGGTGATACTGATGGTTATGGTGATACTGATGGTGATGGTGATATTGATGGTGATGGTAAGGGTGATACTGGTGGTGATTCGTGATGGTGATGGCGATTCTGATTAAGGTGGTGATGGTGGGGTTTAGGAAGAGAGAAATTTCAGCTTGCAGCCCACAGGGATCACAAGATGAGCCTGGGACCACAACAGCAACAATAACTCCGAAGCTAAATAAATGCGTCTGGTGCTTAAGAATAAAACTAAAAATATATCATCGTGTAGAGACAACAGCGATATAATCATTCTTTTTCAAACATAGGAGCATCCCAACACAAACACAGAAATCTGAGTGTTAGTGCAGGTGCGAGTGAAGGGCCTGGTGGGAGTTATAACAGGAGGGAACAGAGAGATGATCAATGGAAGCGGATTATTGCTGATGGGAGGTTGAAGACTGGGGCTCAAGCACTGGAAAATCCGGTAGGCAGCTGAGGATTATGGAATGACGTCACGGGATTACTCGTACAAAATCGGTCGGTTGAAGTATCACTACATAAAATTAAATACAGTGACCATTTATTATAGCTAATAAACAGTCGCGGTCAAAAATATGGTTTCAGTTCCTTGCAGTAAATTATGACACGAAACAATGACCTTTTAAATCTAAGAAAGTGATCTTCGGAACTGAACTTTCCAGTACTGTGTGACAACGTCGAGATTGTTCGTCTAAAACGCGTATCGATATTATTAGCAATGACTGCACATACACACGCATATTTCATTACAAATTATCACTACCGTAATAATTACTACCGCGGATATTCTTACGATTACAAAACATTATTGGATTTTACGGGAGTGAGTGAGTTGAAGAAAACAGTTAGGCTATGGTACGTGCTGTCCAAAGGGATGTGAGACTAACCCCAGGTTGTGGTAGGGAACAGTGTGAGGAGCGAATTTCGTTAGTCTGTGAACCGAATTTCATTTAAGTCTGTGGATTAAATTTCGTCAAAACCGACTTAACTGATATTCCCCAAGACCAACGGCGTGTTACAAAAATACACTACCGCTCATATCCTCACACGTCCTAAATGAGACCTCCCTGACACGTACTCAATTAGGATGGTAGGTGTTTGTGCTGAAACGGTGATATGCGAAGGTATATGACACGTAGGACTGCTAAGCCTCAAAAAATGGGCTATCAGGTCCATATGAAGGGTCGGAATTATTGTAAAGAAATTGTATCGTGGCGTTGTTTTACTCAAGACAATGATAATTCCACCTCAATCTTCCTTCCATCATAACCTTTCTAGCATTACCCGTTCACTTCAGATTCCTGACCTCTTCAATTCGATGGCGTGCTACTCCATTTCAGTCTTGCTCTATTCAGACGATGATATTCAATTTAGGAAGGACTTAGTAGTGAGGCGGTTGATGGAGGCTCTATTTACCTCCTACACTTCGATAAGATCCCGTTAAAGTGAAAAGAAATCGTTTGAAATAACCAAGAGCTTAATAAGAAATACGTCATCACACTGAAGGGGTAAAAAGGGAGATAAATTTATATGCTGTCAATAAAAATAAACATAAAAACAATCTGCACGGAATATGTGTGAAATGAATAAAGGCAACGGGAATTTTATACTAATCTACTCAAGCATATGTTCTTCGGCGTCTTAAACACACACACACACACACACACACACACACACACACACACACACACACACACACACACACCAATACAAAATATCTAGGTGCCAAAAAATTTCATGCGCACAAAAAATTAAATATAAATACGTATACACTATTTTTCAAACTAATCCTCTCTGGCATCTTCTCCTTCACGTATATTTTCGTCTTCTTGGGGAAAAAAAAAAAAACAAGAATGGAACTTCTCCCAGAAACTCCAAGTCTCTCTAAAAGTCTTCGCACAAAAAGGGAGGAGGAGGAGTAACCGGAACAGGAGGAGGTGAGGCGAGACGAGGCGAGGCGAGGAGGAGGAGGAGGAGGAAGAGGAGGAGAGGAGGAGGAGGAAGAGGAGGAGAGGAGGAGGAGGAGGAGATATGCAAGTCAGTGGCAAACACGATACTAACTGGACGAGAAAACAAAACAACAAACAGGCTTAAATATTTTGTAGCTAACTCGTCAAATGTAATTCAACTTTTATTTTAACTTTCTAAAAATTGTCAAGATATTCAGTGCTTATTCAGACATTTTATTATTCCACTGTTTAATATGACAACGATCCCTCACTCCTTTCAGCTCAGTTAATGACCAGGTGTAGTCAAATTGGAGGGCTGATTTGACTAGTTACCAAGGAGTCTCATTCCAGTCTCATAACTAAGATTCAACTAACTTCACATGATAACAGTTTAGTAGTCAATAGGCTGGAGTGGCACAGTTCCGTCAGATGAAAACAAGCCGACTATAATCATCACGTACATGATTCTATAGAGTGTATTATTAAAACTAAGTGTGGGATGCTTTAGGCAAGTCCCTGGGTTTAAGAATGTCAACTTTAACGCAGCTGTGAGGATAAAAAAAATAGCTTGCATTCTTCTTTACACGACTCAATCGGCAACGAGGAAGATCAAACTCTCTCTCTCTCTCTCTCTCTCTCTCTCTCTGACTCTCTCTCTCTCTCTCTCTCTCTCTCTCTTTCATTGTGATGTATCTGTAATCCATGGAGAACAAAAAACAGACTTGGCATTCCTTTTTTTTTTTCTTTGTATTGCAGGTCAAGCCTAAAAATGTTTAATGTGGAGCGTTTATATGAAAGATCACTGCAACCATTCACTTCATGGATCACTACAACTATCCATACTAACTATTATTACAACCATCCACATACTGTATGTACTTGGGCAATACGCTGATCCGCTTTTATCAATGGGAAAACTCCAGTAACACTTATTTGTCAGACGTAAAATTTTGAGAAGTGTTCATGGCACTATTAAATGTACCATATGTAAATGTTTCATCCAGTACAAAAAACCTACCAACCATGATACAAGATTAAATCAGCACAGTCACCCTCCTACATCGCAATTTCCGTGACTCAGCGTCCTTTCATCAACCTTACCTATGCTACCTCCCTTATCTACGAGTACTCCATATACCTTATTAGAGTGTCACCTTCAGCAACCAAGGCAGTCCCGCACGCCACATACCTGAAACAGAAAAAGAATTGTAAGGTAAGTTTCCTCACCAGTGCCATAATATTATAAAGCAAACACTACTGCAATACCCACGGCTGAATATATGTGTCTGGTGAGCTATAATACCATTCATTATTTTGTCGTATTCCCCAAATCAATGCCTCAGTCAATCTATCTATCTATCTATCTATCCATCTATCTATCTAATCTATCCTTGTATCGATGTCTATCTAATCGCTGTCTCTATCTACCATCCAATTCTCTTTTGCCTTAATCCCATATTCAGAAAGAAACCAGCAATGAAAGAGTGCAAGAAAAACTCCTAAACTGACGAGGATAAGGACCAAGGGATAGAATTCGATGACCAGGCTTCGTTGCACCTTTTTATTGGCGATTTATTTTAAGTATTACACCTTCGTTTGCCTTTCTGTTATATTTTTAGCACTGACATGGAAAGCTGCGTAGTTCTGTTTTCTCAGCGATTTAATATACGCATTACACTTCATATTCTTCAGATTGCATTCTTCCTAGTATCAAAATAATATCCTTTAGTAATGTGCAAAAGGATAAAGAGATGCACTAGGTAAAATAAATCGCTAGAGAGGAAGCGTTACGAAATACCTTTAGCGAATACTTCCGCCTCCGCACGTGGCCTGGCGTCCGTCTCAAGGCTGGCGTGGTAATAATTCAGCACTAATAACTTATAATCACACGCACCTCTCTTAATGGTTTGTTGCTGCCATTTTTAACAAGGTCACAGAGAGAGAGAGAGAGAGAGAGAGAGAGAGAGAGAGAGAGAGAGAGAGAGAGAGAGAATAGAAAGGTGCGTGAGGTAAGATCAAACAAGATAATAACTGCACCACCACCCCACACACACACCCTGACATACACAATACTGCATCCAACGCACTCTAATACTGCACCAATATTACCCACACAACACTGCATCTAACACACCCTAACACTTCTTTACTCCACCAACACAACCCACAGAACACTGCATTAACACCCTCTAACATTTCATTCCTACACCACACATATGTCCCAGTACTAATTCCATACCACCACACCACACACGCATCCCAATGCTAAAACGTCCTTTAACTGCACCCTACCATAGCCTCCACACATTACACACAACACTGCAACCCATGGCACTCAAATACACGTTGACACTA
>NC_136998.1:29042496-29097496 GCF_032717465.1 Coenobita brevimanus
GGAAAGTCAGGAAGAGGCTTTGAGAGATGGAGAGAAGTGAGGCGTGAGGATGGGGGTCGAGAGAGGTGAGGAAGTGTGTAGATGAGGCGGAGAGGGGTGGGAAGGAGTGGGGATGGGGCGGAGACGGGGTGGGGAGTGTGATATGAGGCGGAGGGGTGTGTGGAGGGTTGGGGAGGAGCTGTAACGAGTAAGTAGGAGCTTGGAGGGAATGGGGAGCAGAGAGAAAGGTAGGGACATGGAGGAGGTAGGGAGGAAGGGAGGGTGGGGCATGAAGGACCCTTGAGCCACTCTTCCTCCCCCGACCCCACTCCAGTGTACTCAAGGACCTGAAAAGTCTGGTTCAGAACACACACGGACATACTCGAGGGCTTAAAGAGTCACGTGAAGGCAAATACCAATTATATCAGTGGGGCGGGGATAGGTATGAAGGGCTAGGGAAGGGCATGGAGGAATGGAATGGAGCAAGGGAGAATAGAGGGAGAAGGGGAGGTGCAAGGAGAGCTATGATGGGATTGGGAGGGACACGAGAGACGGGGAGGGGCACAGAGATGGCAAGGATCGGGGAAAGGCTAAGAGAGATGGAGGGGGGCGAATGGGATATAGAGATGTGAGGAGAAAAGAGAGAGATGGAAAGGGACGAGAAAGGGCTCAGAGAGATGGGAAACGGCGGGGAGGTACAAAGGGAGATGGGAAGGAACGAGAATGAGCAGAGAGAGATGGGGAGGAGTGGGGAAGGACATGGAAATGGGGAAGGGCGGGAAGGGGCATAGAGACATGGAGAGGGGAGGCGAAGGACAGAGAGATGGAGAGGGGTTTGGAGAGGCAAAAGAGGAAGCAAGAAGGGACCAGGGAGAGGTATGAGGGGACTCGAAGGGGGGATCATGAAGGGCACGGATGATTCTTGAGCTACTTTCTTTCCCAACCCTCCTCCAGCCTACTCGTGGGCCTGAAAAGTTTTGGCTGGAGCACACTGGAGCCTTCAGGGGACACAGGAACACAAATAACAGTTATGCCAGTGGGTTAAAGGGTCTAATTATAGGTAAAATCAATACTGCCCACCAAAGAGACAAGACAGTGTGCATTTTTAGGAACGTTGTAGTCGAGAAGAAGAACGCGTCGTGATTGGTAAAGATGCAGGTCAAAATTGTTTCAGGATAAACAAGTGCAGGGAGTCTCTTATATTCGCTAAAATAGTAAAAATCCACTCAGATCTGTAAGGTAAAGGCTAATTGCGACAACCTCATCAAATCCACTTAATATTCACAGGCAGGAATAACCAAATCAAATCCACTTGGTATGCTGGTGCTGAATATCAGATCATTTCCACTTGGTTTTCAGGCTGTGGAATAACAAAAAATATATTCTACTTAGTATTCTGGGGCTGGCAATAATCAAGTAAAGTTTCCTTAGTATTCTAGGGACGAAATAATAAAATTCACTTAGTTTTCTGGGACTGATACAATGAAATAACATCTACTTAGTATTCTGAAGCCAAATCAAATCCTCTTAGTACTCTAGAGCTGGAATTATATAGACAATTCTACCCAGTATTCGGGGGGTCAACGTTACTACGCAATTTACGCATGGTACGCAAAGAATGTATATCTAAATTTACATCATACGTCTTGCTGCCAAATTTACATGTTTACAAAAGTCTTGCGAGAAGTGTATGAAGATGTAAGTGGCTCCAATCTTTCATATTTTGGCTAATTTGCCTTGTTGAAGTGAAGGTCATTTTGAACTGTAAAATTTTAGCTCCCCTACCTCACCATACACACACACACACACACACACACACACACACACACACACACACACACACACACCTTCCTACAACCACAACATACCGTGCAACCAACAATATAATCAACATGGGAGGATCCAGGAAAGGTGATCAAGTTGCCAAGGTAAAACCCCTGATTTATCACATTGAAATTAATAAACAGGGCTTTACACACACAGATTACTCTTACTGGCTATACAAAAACAGAATACACCTTTGCTGGCTGTACATACACAAATACACATTAACTGGCCACTTATTTCTTCCACATAAACAAAATACAAGCCATCCGTGGTTGGGAAGGGTAAGTTAGCTGACCGAGAGAAAAGGCTGGCAAACATTCACAATTTCCCAGAGTGATAAGGACAATATGGCAAAAATATCCCCGGATCTGCCCTTGACTTAACTTACGTCAGCAGCACAAATAGAAAAATAACATCCAGCTTGTATTGTCAGGAGGCGGGAGAGGCAAGGGAAAATAATACTCGTGCGTAAATCCAGTTCTGTACAAACAACACCGCACGTCAGTCAGGCTATATTTAGGAAGGATTATGCGTAACGAATTAATCCAATTACTCGCGCTATTCTTCGCCGTTCTGTGTAATTTAGTCAGGAAATTACCCCTGCCAAAAAGGAGAGCTGGAGAGTGATTTTTGTTTCGGTACCTGTATTTTTATTTCACACACACACACACACACACACACACACACACACACATGGATACACAGATATAAAGATAGACAGATAGACAGACAGATGTAGACAGACAGATTGACAAACAGACTTATAGATCGATAGACAGAGAGATCGAAGGGTACTAACTTCAGGAGATATTTTTTGGGCTAACTCTGATATGAACTGCAATTACTGATGACCTTATGGGCGAAAATAGTCTCCTTCGTAATTAACCCATTAGGCCATTGGTATTTCTTGCTCCCTAATGGTTAAGAATTGGACCCATGTTGATATACCATTTTTTACTCAGAATATATGCCTTACAATTACCTCGTGTGTGTGTGTGTGTGTGTGTGTGTGTGTGTGTGTGTGTGTGTGTGTGTGTGTGTGTGTGTGTGTGTGTGTGTGTGTGTGTGTTCTTCTCTACATATCTCCCTCCCCCTCCCCCCTCTCCCCCACCTCTCTGTCGTGGGTGTGGTGGTAGGAGGAGCCAGGCAGGAAAGTCGTCAGCAGTAGAAGGTGAGGGTGGTGAAATATGAACTCTCTCTCTCTCTCTCTCTCTCTCTCTCTCTCTCTCTCACCGCCCAAAGGAATATGTGTTGGTTATGTTGCAGTGCTTGTGAGAGTAATTTGCAGGAGGGTGAGCGAAGATTAGACATCAAAGAGTGGTGGGACAGAGTAAAGTGAGGCAGGGAGGCTGAGGCAGGGGAGAGGCAGGGATGGACGGGGATGGGGATGGTAGGAGTGAGTGAGGCGGGAGAGGTGATGAAGAGGAGCGTTAGGTAGGGGAGGAAGAGTTTGCAAAGGGTGAGATACGAGAGGGTGAGGCATGCGTAGGTCACGGAGGCATGGAATATTTGGCAGGGGTGGATAAAGCAAGGGAGGTAAGACAGTGAGGGTGAGGCAGGGACGGGTAAGGCAGGGGAGAATGAGAAGGCGGAGAAGTACAATGAGGGGAAATCAGAGTGAAGTTGGGTAAGCCATAGAAAGGACGATAAGCATGGCAGCGTAAGGCACTGTAACTTAGAAGAGGGCAGAGCATGTCCACTTCCCCCTTGTTTCGGAGAGGCACCCTTTTTAGTCCACTTTTGCTGCTCCCATACGATTCTATTTAACCTGGGGAGGGCGTCTCGTATTAAAAGGGTTTCTAAAAGTTATATTTAACCCCAAGTTCAAGTGGTCTATCCCAAGCTGAAAAAAATCGTCAGGAGATGAGAAAAATAAAAAAGATTACCGACCCAGGGCTCTAAGAATTCAAGTTGTGTGTGGCAGGGGGCGATAAGCCAGACAAGGAGAAGAAGGATGAGGAAAAATTTGGCAGGGAGGATGATAAGAAAGGCAGGACGAGGCAGAGGTAGGCAGGGTGGAAAAAAAAAAAAAGTGAGGCAGCACGGGTTGGAGGAATATAAACCAAGTAGGATGAGGCAAGATGAGGCAGAAGATAAGGCACCATTAATTTAGGAAAGGCAAGGCAGGGTGAGACATGATGAGACAGAGGGAGGCAGGGGGAGGCAGGGTTACGATATCTTGGACGAAAAAAAGGGCAATAAGCGAAGGAGAGCGAGGAAGAGTACAATATGGTATGACGGGAGAATGAGAGTGACAGGTAGGAAAGAGAACTATAAGACGATAAAGGTAAGAATGAGACAGAGGACAATGTGAAGGCAGGGCGAGGTATAGAGGACAAGTGAGAGAGGGTATGTAGGGTGAGGCAGTGGCGCTACTTACATCCCACAAGCAGCTTATAAAGTCACACACACACACACACACACACACACACACACACACACACAAACACACACACAGGGGGAGGGGTCACAATCGAGGCAGGGAGGCGCACAGCGAGTGGGGAAAGGCAGGGTGAGATAAGGTAGGGTAGGGTGAGGCAGGGTGAGGTAAGGTAAGGTAAGGTGAGATAAGGTGAGGGTAGGGCGCTGTTCACACCCCACTGGCAACTCATAATGTCCGATCGGGAGAAAAATGAGTCTACGGGGAGTCCATAAATTGGCCTAACCTGCCGAAATGTGAGTCCCTTTTGTCTCAGTAATGGCCACACCTGCCTTACCTTACTCTGGCTGTGTTTACTGTACTCTCCCGTTACTCTCCTTTATTTACACACCTTATTTTCCTTTATCCCTCTCCCTCTTCTTTAGTTCCCTTAGTACTGACCACTTCTCCCTTTACTCCTGTTTTCTCTACTCTCCCTTAACTTGACCTGCTTTATTTCCACCGTAACACCTTGAATCCTAAGATGGTTTTATTTCTTTTTACTAATGAAGACCATATTTAACCCCTCCAATGCTCAAGCCTAGTCTGGAGGTAGTAAAGTATAATCAACAGCCCTACTCTACAACACAGATATTAAAATGGCTACATCTCTGCGTTACACTTTCATTAAGCCATTTATTGCAGGCACGTTATCTTGTTCTATCTCCAGACGATTTTATTTGCTCACGGGAAGGCTTACCGAAATGTAGGGAAGAGGTTGACAGCCTCCGTTAATCCCTTCAATATGAGAGGTCAGGAAGCAACAGGAATTAAGTAAAAAAAAAAAAGCAAGAATTAAGTAAAAAAAAAAAAAAAAAGCAAAAATTGTTTTTAAAAAGTCAAGAATTAAGTAAAAAAAAAAAAAAAGCAACAATTAAGTAAAAAAAAAAAAGCAACAATTAAGTAAAAAAAAAAGCAACAATTAATTAAAAAAAAAAAAAAAGCAAAAATTAAGTAAAAAAAAAGCAAGTAAAAAAAAAAAGAATTAAGTAAAAAAAAGCAAGACTTAAGCTTTAAAAAGTCACCGGATTTAAGGCGTAAAAATAATTCTTCAAGATCGTCTCTGTTTTTGAAGATTATAATGAAATATATATATATATATATATATATATATATATATATATATATATATATATATCTATATATATATATATATATATATATATATCTTTATTCTCTCAAAATATTTAATAACGTGTCCTCAAGGCATGTATCTCTCTCTCTCTCTCTCTCTCTCCTAATTTCAGCCCGGTCGAAGCTTTAACAGAAAAACTCCAAGATCTTTTATTGTAACAAATCTTTCCAATCATTTTAACCTGATCGAAATAAAAATAAGAATTCCAGAACACCCCAAATGTAATAACCACATCCGCCTGCCATGGAGGGGAGGGCAGATGTAATGTGGAGGGGAAAAAATGTAATTGGGCAAAAGGAAGGTACCTTAACATTTCTGGCGCCTGTAAACATATTCCACTGATTTCACCGCAGTGCCGCTTGCATGACACACACACACACACACACACACACACACACACACACACACACACACACACACACACACACACACACAGGGTAAGGCGTGTAACCATTCCCCACACCCGGCATCAGCGAAAGGGAAATGAATTAAGGCAAGAATATACACTAACTCTTGCCCCGTCTCCATAGCGGCACCTTAGGGGGAGGGTGTGGGGGGACAGGAAAGGAAAGGGGGAAGAGAGGACAGGGGGAGGAAAGGGAGGGAAGAGGAGAATACGAGGCGAGGGGAGAGGAGAATACAAGGGTAGGGGAGGAGAGGGGAGAGGGAGGGCAGGAAGGATGAAAAAGAGAGGTAAGGGAGGAGGAGGCGGAGGGAGATAAAAGGAGAGGGGAAGGGAGAAAGGAAACGGGAAGAGATGAGATGAAGGTGAAGGGCATGAGGGGGAGAGAATGAGAGGTAACGAAGTAGAGAGGGAGGAGGGGAGAGGAAGCGTGTGTGTGTGTGTGTGTGTGTGTGTGTGTGTGTGTGTGTGTGTGTGTGTGTGTGTGTGTGAGAGAGAGAGAGAGAGAGAGAGAGAGAGAGAGAGAGAATTTTACGCATTGCCTGGCCCGTACAAATCTGTCGTTTAATGTAACAGTAAAATATTTAATCCTAACTTTGTCCTGTTCTCCATTTTTTTTTCACTCATTTTTTCCATATTTAATTATCTTTTTTTTTTTCGTGGCTGTCTCCCCATTATTCGTCTTTCCTCCATTCCCCTTCCTTCTTCCCTCTTCCTCGTTCCTACACTTCCCTCCCCTCTCCTTTCTTCTCCCCTCTCCCTCGTTCCTACATTCCCCTCCTCTCCCCCCTTCTCTTCTTCCTCCTCCTTCTTTTCCCTCTACTCCAACCATCTTCTCCTCAATTCCTACCCTATTCTCATCTCCTGTTCTCTCCTCTTTCATCTCCATCCTTCATCTTCTCTCTTCTATTCTCTCGCCTCCTCTTCCCTCTTCTCTCTCCTCTCCTCCCCTCATCTCATATTTCCTTCTCTTCATTTTTCTTTTCATAATTTTTTTTCATCTTTCATCTCTTTCTCTCCTCCCCTCCCATCCACTTCCTCCTCACCTCTTCCTCCTCTTTTCCTCCTCTTCACCTCTTCCTTTTCTCCTCTCCTTTCACCTCTTTATCCTCTAATCTCCCTCCTCCCTTCTTACTCCTCTCCTCTCTTCTCTTCTTCCTCTCCTCTTCTTGTTTATCAGTCCTCCAGTGTCCAAAGGATCAAAACACCGTCTGTTTATCTTCAGCTAAAATTCTCTCACACAACAGGAGGAGGAGGAGGAGGAAGGAAGGTATAAAGAGAGGAGAATGGAAACATGGGAAGACAGGGAGAAAGAGGAAGAAAGAAAGAAAAAGACAGTCAAAGAAAGGAAAAAGGAAGTACTTAGGAGAGACAAACGGGGGGGGGGGGAAGGAAAGCAAAATCAGGCGGAAAGAGTAAGAGAGAAGGTAAGAGGACGAAATAAGAAATCAAAATGAAAATACTGAAGGGAAGGGAAGGGAAGAGAAGAGAAGAGAAGAGAAAGGAAGGGAAGGCAAGGGAAGGCAAGGGAAGGCAAGGGCAGAGTAAGATAGGGAAGAAAAATTAAGGAAAAGAAAGGAAGGCAATGAAAGGAATGAAAAGAAAGGGAAAATGAAAGAGAAAAAGAAGGAAAAGACATTAAAAGAAATAAAAAATGAAATGATTAGGAGAGAGAGAGTAGGAAAACTGGTTAACTAAAAAATGAAGCGAGGAGCAGCAGAGGGGAAAATGAAAATATTGTAAATTACACTGTCATGAGGGTGGGAACAAAGAGGAAGGATCAAAAAATAAGAGAGAGAGAGAGCGAGAGAGAGAGAGCGAGAGCGATTCTTTCTCATTCCTTCCCTTCCCCCTTTCCCTTCCACCATTTTTAGTCATGTCCTTCCCTCAGACTCACTCATCTCTCTCTCTTCCACTCTTCTCTCCTCACTCCCTTATTTTCCTCTCCCTTCTTCTCTTGCTATATTTTGCCCCTAACTATCCATCCCTCATTATTTCTGCCATTTCCTCCCTTCCTCTCACTCACGCTTCCCCTTTCCTTCGTTTTCTTCCTCATCCTTCCACCTCCCCTCTCTCTCCCATCTCATATTTTTCTTTCTCGTCTCATTTTTTCTCTCTTTATATCTATTCATTCACATCCTCATCTTTTTCATTTCCCGTCTCCATCCTCTCATTTTTTTTTTTCAATATTCTTCCTCATCTTCGCACCTCCCTAACACAGCCTCTCTCCCCTTACACTCCCTCTCCCCTCTTTCCTCCCTTTATACCGTTCCTCCCTCCCTTCTTCCCTCGTCATAATCTCTCCCTCGTCCCCTTCTATATTACTCTCCCTTTCTTCACAGTCCCTCTCCTCTCTCCCTCGACATCCCTCTTCTCTTCCCTCCCATACCCCCCTTCCTCTTCCCTCTCTTCTCTCCCCTCACATCCCCCTCCTTCGCCTCATATCCCCTCCTCTCCCCTGCCGTCCCCCTCCCTTCCCCTCCCATCCTCATCCTCTCCCCTCATTCCATTATTTCGGTATTTACCCCTCCATTCAACAGTTTCCCCTTATAATTACTCTCACCTCCCTTCTCTCTCTCTCTCTCTCTCTCTCTCTCTCTCTCTCTCTCTCTCTCTCTCTCTCTCTCTCTCTCATATCTCCACCTTCCCCTCCCTGAAATGAAAATCAGCCTTATCTCCCGCCTGGAAATTGCCTAGTACCCCCCCTCACCCATTGCCTTTCCCCTCCCCTCCCCTCCCCTTCTCTCCTTCCCCTTCCCCCTTCCTTCCCCCCTCCTTCTCCCCTCCCGTCCCTCCCCCTCTTCACCTCGACATGGCGACTGGAGGGAAGGAGGGAATGAGATGGAGGAGGGGAAAGAGTAAAGACTGCTTAAAGGAGGGAGGGGGAAGGTAGGATAAGAGCATATAGAGGAAGCTAAATGGATCTTACGCACTCACCAAATAACCAACAGAATTCACTCATACTCTTGAATTTTCTATGTTTACCTTATGTATTTCCCGTCCCTGACCACACACACACACACACACACACACACACACACACACACACACACACACACACACACACACACACACACACACACACACACACACACACACACACACACACACACACACACACACACACAAACACACGTGAAAGAGAGAATGCAGTGAAGTCCATCTGTATGTAGGGAAGAGAATGCAGTGAAATTTATCTAAACGTAAGAGATAATGCAGTGATAAATATCTGTACGTAAGGGAGTGAACACAGAGAAGATTAGGTGGGGAGGGGGAGAGTGCAGTGAAATACAACCACTATGTAAGGGAAAGAAAGCAGTGAAATTCTTCCCTCGGTGTACAAGGATTTCACTGCAGTTTTACACATCCATCTCTAAGTGTAATAAAAGAAGAGAGGACTGTCTTCTTACTGTGGAGTCATCATTTGTTCACTTTTGTCTAATCTAGAATTCAAATGGGGGAGATGATTCATAATGCCTTGGTCTCGTGGCAGTCTCCTCTGTGTCTCTGCTTGTCTGATGATCTCTCTCTCTCTCTCTCTCTCTCTCTCTCTCTCTCTCTCTCTCTCTCTCTCTCTCAGTGACAGAGTTCCCCTATCTCTTAACGCGGCGTCCCTCCCCCAGCTCTGATGGTCTCATTCCTCTCCTTCCTACTTTCTTCCTTCTCTCTCTCTCTCTCTCTCTCTCTATCTCTCTTTCTCTCTCTCTCTCTCTCTCTCTCTCTCTCTCTCTCCTTCACCATAAACAATCTCATTATACTTTGATTAATAGGCAGGTCCTGACGAAACGATTTATGTTTACATTCTGATACTGCCACCAGAGACACCACCATCGGCACTATTAATTTCACACAAACGGGGTAAACATAACTTACCTTCGTCACTTGAATACAATATACAAACCATCTTCATTCATTCACGCTACTTATCAATTGTTACACCCATACCTCACCTCCTGCACCCACACCTCACCTTCTACACCTACACATCACCTTCCCCAACAACATCTCGCCTTCCACACCCACATCTTATCTTTCCCACCTACCTGCACCTCATCTTCCCCACCCACACATCACCTTTTAAATTCACTCTTCACCCTGCCCACTCACATTTTATCATCCCCACCCACACCTCACATTCTACACTCACACCTCACTTTCCCCACCTACACCTCACCTTCCCCAGGAACACCGGAGCAACATCACCTCCCTCACAGCTTCACTTTCCCCTCACCAACCCCATGAAGATCACGTTTTGCGCCCACCTTGAAGACCGTCGGTGGTTCTATCACGGGAGTCATTAGGAAAAGGGAAAACGTAGGTGAGAAGTGCATTACAAGCAGGTGTGTTGATTTAATTGGCAGCAGGTGGAGGCGACTGATCTTTCTCCTCCCTCTCTTTACCTTGATTCATGTTTTGCATCCTGAAATTTCATCTTACGTGCGAAACGGGAATTACATGAAAAGGTAACGGTTAAGTTAAATGTTAAGGGAAATACTGGCTTAATTACAACTATCGTTCTTTAGTACATGATGTATTTCCTTCCTCGTTTACTCCTGCACACACGATCATTTCCTGTGTATGGTACTTGTGTGTGTGTGTGTGTGTGTGTGTGTGTGTGTGTTTTGGGGGGTGGGAGCCTCTCTTTCACCAACCTAATTGCTTTTCCTCAGGGTCCCTCTCTCTCTCTCTCTCTCTCTCTCTCTCTCTCTCTCTCTCTCTCTTCATTCGTCCCCCATTCTCTTTCATCCTCTCAGGTATTTGTGCTCCTTCTTTCATTAGCATCATCCTCTTTCACGTACATTATCTCTTTTCAATTGCCTCTTTTTCTTCACAATAAGCTATTCTTGGGCACCCTCTCTACTTTGTCTATCTGTCTCGTTTATCTATCTGTTTGTGTCTCTTTTATCTATCTGTCTGTCTCTTTTATCTATCTGTCTGTTTATTTCATCTATATGCTTGTCTGTCTCTGTCTGTCTCTCTGTTTCTGCTGCCTTGTTTTTCTCTTCTTAAACTTATATTGTTAAAAAAAAAGTTCATTCTATTAACAGTGAAGTCGGACTGCCCTGCCTGTGTATCGAAGTAATTGCTCTCTCTCTCTCTCTCTCTCTCTCTCTCATTATTCATATTCCTAGTGTACCCAGTGTCTAATTTCCTTTTCTCTACCCTTATAAAGTCTTCCTAATTTTCCCATTCGACAAATTCTACACACACACACACACACACACACACACACACACACACACATAAGCATCAACCATTCATGTGTCTCAGTCTTGGATTTGGTTTTCTATTCTACACACACACACACACACACACACACACACACATTCTGTCTTTTCCAGATGTAAAACTAAAAATCTTCTCCTCTGCTCTTTCCTCTTCTCCTCCTGTTCCTACTTCCTTCCCTTTCCCTCCATCTTTTCCCCCTCCCCTCTCCTCCCTCCCTTCATCCCTCCCCTCTTTCACATGCCGGTAGTGAGATCAAATATGTAGGGGGGAGTGACGTGATGGGGAAGGGGGGAGGAAGAGAGAAGCAGGAAGGAAAGAGGATGGTAAGAGAGAGAAGGGATGAGGTGGAGGGGAAAGAACAGGAAGGGAGAAGGAGAGGGGGAGGAGAGGGAGAGAGAGAGAAGAGAGAGAGAGAGAGAGAGAGAGATGAAGGTAGGAGAAAAAGGGATGGGGGGAGAAGATGGGAGACAAGAGGGAGGGGGGGGAGAAGGGAAGAGAGTGAGGGAGGGCTAAAGAAGAGATAGAGATGGAGAGACGGGATGAGAGGAAATGGGGAGGGGAGAAAAGGGAGGAAGGGAGAGAAAACGAGGTGAAACAGGTGGAGAGGAGGGAAGAGAAGGAAAGACGGGGAGGAAGGGACCCGAGGCTCTCACTTGACTGGAGAGCAGGTGGGGTGATGAGGGGAGGGTGAAGGGGAAAAAAGAGGGTCAAGGACATGAGAGAGAGAGAGAGAGAGAGAGAGAGAGAGAGAGAGAGAGAGGACGTGAAGGAATGAAATATGGAAGATGGGGGAAGGAAGTGGAAAAAAAGACGTAAGGAGATCGTAATGAAAGGAAGGTAGGAAGGAAAGATAGAAGGAAGGAAGGAAGGAAGGAAGGATGGAAAGGAAGGAGTGATGAAAGCAGAGAAGGAAGGAAAGGAAGGAGTGATGGAAGCAGAGAAGGAAGGAATGAAAGGAGGACTGAGTGAACGGAAGGAAGGAAGGATGGATGGATGGAAGGAAGGAAGGAAGGAAGGAAGGAAGGGAGGATGGGAGGATGGAAGCAGAAAAGGAAGGAAGGAAGGAAAGGATGGATGGAGGCAAAGTAGGAGGAAGAGAAATGGCAGAGGATGAGAGGTATCAGTCACGCGGGGAGGGAAAGATGGAGAGAATGTGGAGGAAAGAGATGGAGGGGAAGATGGAGGAGAAAAATGGAAGGAAAGATGGAAAAGAGAAATGGAAGGAAAGATGGAGAGGAGAAATGGGGGGAAAGATGGAAGAGAGAGAGAGAGAGAGATGGATGAAATGCTGGAGAGAAGAATGGAGAGTAAGATGAAGGAAAAATGGTGAGAAAGATGGAGGTAATGATGAAGAGGAAAGATGGTGGAAGAGATGAAGGGGAAAATGGAAGGGAAAGGTGGAGAGAGAAACGGAGGGTAAATGGAGAGGAAGATGGAAAGATGGAGAGAAGGACAGAGAGAGAAAAGGAGGGAAAATGGAGAGAAAGATGAAAAGATGGAGGGATGGATGGAGGGAAGGATGAAGAGGAAAGATGGAGGAAAAGATGAACGGAAAAATGGAAGGGAAAGATGGGGGAGGAAATGGAGGGAAAGACAGAGCGACGGCGGACACGATGGGGGAGTGAGATGGAGGGAAATGGGGGGGGGGAGGAGGATATCTGGGGGAAAAGATGGAAGGAAAGATGGAAGGAAAGAGAGGGGAGAAATATGGATGGAGGAAAGAGAAGACATACAGGGTTCCAGAATAAAGGAAGTGAAGCCAAGGAGACCGATAGAAAAGAAGGAATGATGATGAAATTATAAAAGCAATAATGATGGAAAAAAAAGAGATTAGAGGAGAGGAGAACAGAGAGAGGAAAAGAGGAGAAAAAGAGAAGAGAAACGGACGTAGAACGACTGCAAGGGATATCAAGGAACGAAGAAATAAAAGAAGAGAAGTGAAAAGAAAAAGAGAAAAGCTGGGCACATTAAAGCAGGGGAGTGAAGAGGACATCGAGGAACGAAGGAAAAAAAAATGAAATGAAGAGGAGAGAACAGGAAAGCAGACTAGAGCACGGTACAGCAGGGTAGAGTTGCGTATAGCCGAGTACAGTAGCGCAGAGCAGAGCAGAACAGGAAAAGAGGGGAGAGGAGAGAATGAAGAAAAAACAAAGACTAAGACACAGACAACGAAGAAAAGAGAAAAAGAAAGGAGAAAAGACTCAAAAGATTATAAAAAAAAGGTAAAAGCAGCATCAACCCCAGACAATAAGCAAGCAAGCAAAACGACGGTATAAAACACGAGGTCACGCAAGCACCCAAGCACGAAGAAAGGCAGGCAGGCAGGCAGGCAGGATATCAGATTAGAGGCTGGCGCAGGCACACACACACACACACACACACACACACACACACACACACACACACACACACACACACACAGAAGCAGGGGAAGGCGGCCAGGCTATAAGATGAAAGGTGGGTACAGGCAGACACGGACATACATACATACATACATACATAAACACAATCATGCATGCATACATACACACCGAAGAAAGGGACATACTGTAGCTAGATGGATGTGTGTGTGTGTGTGTGTGTGTGTGTGTGTGTGTGTGTGTGTGTGTGTGTGTGTGTGTGTGTGTGTGTGTGTGTGTGTGTGTGTGTGTGTGTGTGTGTGTGTGTGTGTGTGTGTGTGTGTGTGTGTGTGTGTGTGTGTGTGTGTGTGTACTGAAGGTAGGGTGATCATCATGTGCAAAACTACTGATTTCAAAGAGTGAGAAATTGATTTTTTTCAGGCACGGCATACAGGAAGGGTTCTTTTATATCAGACGAAATAAGCGACAAATCGTTCGTCAGGTGAGCGAAGGCCCCATCCTGTGATTATTAACGTGATTGTTGTGAAGAAGATGCACGTGGAGAAGGGAAGGGTGGAATCACAAACCCTCACCTGAATATAATCGTCTGGATGTAGAGAATACAGACGCAGGTACGTTTAATAAAAGTCCATTCCGTAAACACTCGTAGTCCACATAACACGCTTAAAATAATGGCCACCTTAAGAGCGAGGAAAATTTTTAAAAAGTCTATTGCCAGGGCGATTCTGCTTACCAATATACGAGGCTGGCCAAGGAGCATGGCAATATTTAATGGGGCTATTGTTCGCTGGATTATACTCTGGGCACCACGTATACTTAAAAACAGGGTCAACAGTTCTTGGGGGGGGAAATCATCCTTCCTACGTGCTTTGAAGACTTCTACATTATCATCATCACCATCATCATCAACATTATCATCATCCACGGAGGAACTATTTCGTTCTTAACTACTGTGAAGAGTTAGTTTATCATCAAATGCCTTAGACAGTGCACCGAGAAGCGAATGCCTCTCTTAACTTTCTCCTAACTCAATCCTCACTCAATTCTCACCACCGCCTACATTTCCACTCACCTGAGGACAAACTTCACGCCGCTGGGGAACAGAAAAAAAAATCTCCTAACACCTTCAGCACAGTTACCGTCTATATATTATTCTCCCTGCCGTCAGACGATTTTTTTCTTCGGTTTAGCAGACTCTTGTAGTGAACGCAAAAATCGATCAAACATCCTTCGCAAAATGACAACTAATATATCTTCTTTCTTCTTCTTTCTTTTTAGGCTTGTGATTCCTCGTAGTGCACAAGGTTAAGTCTAAGCTTCATGTAAGAGGCCTGAACTAAAATTAGCCTACGAAAAAAAAAAATTAAAGCTGAGAGAGAGAGAGAGAGAGAGAGAGAGAGAGAGAGAGAGAGAACGATACTTTGAAATAAGGAATGAAAAGACGCTAAACTGCCAATTCACAGTCTCTACCAAAGACTCCAGAAAACACAGCTGAATAAACACAAACAGCCACAAAAATGCTCACAAGAAATCATTTTCGAATCTTAACCAGCTTACGGGATAAACAAATCTCCACAAGCTAATTTTAATCAACAATCATTTTTATTTTTCACAGAATATCAAACATTCACGTTAATATCACAGTAAAGTGTTTGTTGCTGTATGAGTGATGGCAAACTTTAATACAGTATGACGCACAACTTGAGCTTCAAAATTTCGAAATACTACAGCATTTAAGAACTTTGCTGGTATGGGTCGAATTAACGGTGGTGCCAACTAATCGCACTGGTATCCTTGCTAGACCTACCCCATCTTGGCTCACTCCAGTAAAAGTGAATATTGTGGAGACACGCCCCTCCTGGCTAAGAGTAACGGGAGACGTGCCCCTTCCTGGCTATGAGGACGTAAACATGCGCGCCATCTTGCCTGGAAATAAGAAGCGTCGTGCCCTCTCCAGGTTGGGAGTACAAGGAGACGTGCTTCCCTCTAGGTTGGGAGTAAGGGGAGATGCGCTTCCTCTTGTCTGAAAGAAGCATCGCGCCCTCTCCTAGTTGGAAGTAAGGGGAGACGCACCCCCCTTCAGGATGAGAGTAAGGGGAGACGCACCCCCTTCAGGATGAGAGTAAGGGGAGACGCACCCCCTTCAGGATGGGAGTAAGGAGAGACGAGCTCCCCTCCAAGTTGGAAGTAAGGGGAGGTGTGCCCCCCTCCAGGTTGGGAGTAGGAGGAGGCACTACCTTCCTATTAGAGACACACTTCTTTCAGTTCTCTCCAGTGCTCCAGAAGGTGGAGGCGCACTCCCTTTCTGCTCCCTCCAATACATACACCGTCTTTGCTCCCTCCAATACATACAGTACATCCTCTCTGCTTCCTTCAGTACACGCCCTCTCTCCACTCCCTCCAACACCCCCTGACCCTCCCGCTCTCTCCAGTGTCCAGGTATCTCAGTATGAAATAAACCTTGAATCATCTTTCATTTTTGGTCATTTTTCGTCACAATGGACAATACATGCAAGCTCTCACTAATATTTTTTTTTCCTACATACGAAAATAAAGAACCAACCCTCTCTCCTTCCTCAATTACGGGCAGACGCGCCCCCTCTCGACCTCCTCCAGTATAACGGCGAGTCAGGCTTATATTTCCTGATAATCCGATCCCCCCCGCAGCGAATTCAATCCAGCTTCTGTTGCTCTCAAAATACTAGGGACGCTAAAAACGTAAAGGCATTCCACTAGTTCTGATGGGGGTTCGTTCGCGAGTCTGCGTTTTAGCTGACGGTGAACTAAACGTAATTCTGTCGAGTGAAAATAGGTAGGCTAAGCTCTTTTGACAATTCGCCGCCTCCCCATATACTCCCTTGGATCAACACAAAATTTGGCGTTTTCCAGAACTAATCACTTAACGCTCTGAACCCCCTGACACTGACTAGGATGACTGATTACCACGTTAGGTGTAAGGAGAAGATGGATACACTGTTTGGCCTACTTTCTCGTCGACGAACAACGAGAGGGAGAAAATAGGTGAGATAGTGGGTGGGCTGGGTAATGGTGGATGAGGTGGGTGGTGTGGGGAGAGGGGGGGCAGCGGTGACAACATGGGGGCGAGGAGAGAGGGTGAAGATAAGGTGATAAGTGAGAAAGAAAGAGAAATGAGGAGAAAGAGTGAAGGAGAGAAGGAAAGAGGGAGTGTGAATGAGAGGTAGAAGTTACGATAATAGGTGAGAGGGGGTAATTATGGGGGCGAGTCAACTCAGGATTTGGGGTGGCGAGAGAAGGGTGAAGAGAGAGGGTGAGAAGAGGTGGGAGAGGGGAGAAGAGAAGCAATATACAAAACATAAAAAAAAGCTTAAGTGCACTGCAGATATCAGGAATACAAGGGATGTTATCGTACTGTAAGACGCTCTCCTTCCTTGGGTACGATTCTTAAAACATACATACGACTGATTCCCTGTAATAACTTAAGATTTGTTATCGTCGGAAGAATAAAAAAGACATAGAGAGAGTCTGCACACTGGTCTTCCTTGTCTCTCCTACTAAAAACAAATACATAAACCTACAATGATTTTCCTCTCGTATGCAAGAATTTTTTTGCGTAGGAGGAACAAGAAACGTGGGAAGACTTTACACTTTTCTCTCCTAGTCGTTCCTGGGAAAACAAATCACAGTTACGACGGGGAAATGATCGACAGTGTATCGAAGAATCTCGCCCCTTGAGTGTTGTGATGTTGAGGCGGGAGGAGGAGGAGGAAAAGGAGGAGGAGGAGGAGGAGGAGGAGGAGGAAAAGGAGGAGGAGGAGGAGGAGGAGGAGGAGGTTGGGGGAGGGGTCCTGAGGGGGGGGGGTGTTGGATTACAGCCTTCCTCCTAAATTCATTACCACCCCCGGACACTCCACCTCCATAACTCTCTCCTTTCTGCTCTCATCTTCCCTCTACTCCTCTCTTATCCTCTCCTCTTAATCTTCTTAATAAACTTTCCCTTTTCCCCTCACTTCTTCACTCCATTCTTTTCTCCCTTCCTTTCCTTTCCTCCCACATACACATACCGCAGGGAGAGAGGGTGGGGAGAAGATGGTAAGAAGGAGAGAAGGGAGAGAAGTACAGGGAACTGAAAAAAAAAAAATGTGCTAAGATGTAAGGTGAGAACAAGAGAGGGAACTGAAGGGCGGGGAGAAAAAAGGATGAGAGAGAAGAGAAAAGAGGGAACTACAGAAGGGAAGAAGAAAATTATGGAAGAAAAGAGGGACCTGAAAAAGAGAAAGATGAAGACAGCGAAGGAAGAAAAGAGGGAATCGAAGAGGGGACGGAAGAAGAACATGAAGGAGAAAGAGGGATTTCGAAGACTGAAGGGAAGACGAAAGTGAAGGAAGAAGGGAGGGAACTAAAGACGGGAAGGAAGAAAAAATGAAGGAAGAAAAGAAGGATCTTAAAGAGAGGAGAAGAAAATAAAGAGGAAAGGATGCAAGTAACGAGGCGAGGGTAAGAGGATGTGCAAAGATTTAAACCAAAAAATCAGGGAAATTTTACAGGAGAGGGTAAATGAAAAATATATTCTAAAGTCAGGGATGAGACAAGGAGGGCGTGAGGGAAGAGAGAAGGAGGGAGCAAAGGAAGAAAGAAAGAGGGAGTAAAGGAAGAGGGAACAGAGAGATGGATGCAGGAAAAAAACTGGCGCAGATAACGAAGGTGGGATAAAGAAAAGAAAAGAAAGGTAATGAAGGAAGGTTTTAGTGAAGACGTAAGTATAGAAGGGAAGAAAGGAGAAAATGAGAGAGAGAGAGAGAGAGAGAGAGAGAGAGAGAATACAGTGTTGGGCTTCAAGGATGAAAAGGGAAAAGAAGAAGAAACGTACAGGATAAGACAAGGGCTTAAGGAAGGACGTGTGTGTGTGTGTGTGTGTGTGTGTGTGTGTGTGTGTGTTTTGCAGAATGGAAATAATATGCACGACTGTAATTATTATGTATATGTGTAAGTATATGTATGCATGTACGTCTATGTATGCAAGAATGTACAGTATGTATGTACAGTATGTAAGTAGGTATGTACGACGAATGCCTGCCTGAATTATAATATTGGTACTGTGAGAAAAGAATGAACACACACACACACACACACACACACACACACACACACACACACACACACACACACACACAATTTTCTCTGGCGCCCTCCAGCTTTACCCCTCTCTGTGTCTGTATCCCCTCACCCGTGATCCAACTCACTAACAGACGGCATACACCTACACTATACAACACTTTTACACGCCAACACACCCTGCACACAACAACACTCACTCTCCATACTTCGACAACATTCACTCATAACACACAATGCACTTCTGATTGCACACACACACACACACACACACACACACACACACACACACACACACACAATTCTCTCTCTGTCAACCTATGTATGTCTACCTATGCTTTAGTCTGTTTTTTTTTTTTTTCACGAGAACGGTAACAGATATCTACAAAATTCTTTTTGCATTAGGTGGGAGTAAGTCTAGGAAGTGTCAGAAAAATACCAAATACAATTTTTGGCGATTGCGCGCAACGAGACGACGCGAAACCGTCGGAAATCGAGACGCGAAAATATGCGAAAATAATATTTTCGACTTTCTGGTCAGAACTGGTCATTGTGGGCTCAATAACGATATGGAAATAAAGATAATGGCACTTGCAAACATTTTGTCATGGTGTGGACAGACGTAGCCAAGAGGTTCAGTTAAATGGAGAGACATAACCGTGCTGGAGAGAAACGCCCTACTGCAGTGGCACAGAGCAAAGTAGGCGCCTTGTTACCTGATTATACAAAAATCCTTCTGCTCCCTTTCTATCCCCGAAAATGAGGATGGCGGACGGCAGGAGACGGACAATCTCAGCCTATAGCCAACTGGGTTCACATTCAGATAAACCTGGCGCCACAGCGTCAACTACACCTACTACAAACAACCCTCCCTCATGGATACAACTCCGCAGCCCATCTCGAAAGTTTGTCCTTGATCTACTTGTCTCCTCATAAAAATATAATAATAATAATAATAATAATATAAAAAAAAGGAATATCTACATAAGGTTGGTGGTCCCATACCAGTCAGCTTCAGTCAAAGGGAAAGACTAGACTACGAGAATGAGACAAGGATAGTAAATAACAGGAAAAATATACTATAATTTCTTTCACTACAATGAAGCACTTTTATTTTCTTACTACCACCAGACGACTGTGTTCACTCTCAGAAAGACCTCCCATGGTGAAGAGATTACCAAAGACTATAAGTAACCTCGCCATTTGGAAAGTCTGTCTAAAACCGAATGACATCACCAAATAAAAGTCATGAGGCTGAAGGGACAATACTTTATCGACAACAACACTGCCCCATAATTCCAACCCTCGTCCCCACCTCAGTTTTCCACACTGTCCTTGGTCTATCTCGTCATCTCCCGAACAAAACTGCTAATTACTGCGTTATCTCGAAACTCAGTCATGAGAAAATTACACAACATACGATATGACTTACTTCCTCCTTGTCCAACAACGGAACATTCATTAAGTGGATAATTACTTCAGCAACAAGCAATTACTCAGGTAATTTGTAAGCAAGGTAGTGCAAGTAACGCAGTCATTTTCCCCGCCAATTGCAGCTTTCGTGCCACTGAATGAAGTGTTCTCGTGGGATCAATGTTCATTAAATTAGTAGCGAAGATATACCTTGAGGCTCTTTTGTCGAGGCCAACACTCACTCGATGTGGCGTCAAAAAATATGTGTGTGTGTGTGTGTGTGTGTGTGTGTGTGTGTGTGTGTGTGTGTGTTTAGGTGTGTGTGTTGAGGGGGGGTGGCACGACGTTCCTCTCAACACGTTATCAATGAGGACAAGTTAAAGGTATTGGCACCTCTGTCACAACACCCAGTGGAGCACAACACACGACGTTCAACAGGCAATAGTCTCAATTCATGTGGCTGTCATTAGGCGTCAGGAACAAATGAACACAGCTGAACGATACACCCCAGAACCCTTGAACAATACAACTCAGGGTAAATCTAACACGACAAAATTAACCTAAGGGCTCTATTTGACGCCTAATTCTTTATCGGAGTGCAGGAGTCCGGGGCTAGGCTACGGTACTTTAACTCTGGAACTGTCTTCTGTGTTTCCTACTGCCTACGACCTCCTGCCTTTCAAACGCAGTCTTTCCAGGCATCTCGAAATGAAAACATCTTGAATTTGGCGCTCTGTTATCTTGTTTTTGCTTTTTTCTTGGTTCCTTCTTCCCTGCATTAAAAAAAAATAATAATAATAGTCCCGACATTTCAGGCTAGGGTGATCGGTCGTCATGTCTTGAATGGCCTTATGTGAAAGCAGTAAACCTCAGCCAGCTCTTGGACTTGAGGCCTTATGAACCACATCCAGCTGGAGCACCTTAATTCACTGGACCACCAAACGTCCGTATGAACGTACCAGGGCGACAAACTTTGCTATCCAGTGGGTCACAAATCGAGTCGTGCGTCTGCATATTGTTCAGAATGATATTAATCTCTAAAATACTTCGCATCTTATATATCTGGGTATCTGATAACACATTCCCTAGCTTAGCCCCTGCACTCGGGTGATGTGCTTCAGTGATTTGTTCTTGCTATCTCCAGACGATTTAATTCAGCTTTGGGGGCGAACTCTCATGGCAAAGGAGTAAATGAAATCTGTATCTAACCCTTGTAGTCCGAAAAGTTTCTCTGCACCCGAATCCAATTGTCTGGAGAGAGCAAGAATAAACAGAAAAGTAGGCCCTCGAACTGGATGGGCCAGAGATACCACATACCTGGCATTGTTTAACCTTAAGAAACGCAGGAGGTCCCCCAGTAACGAGTACAAATTATTAGTGTTAGATAGAGTAAAATCATCTCGCGTTAACAGAACGGATAACTCATAGAGGAAGGTTTAAGTAATAGGGCAGGCATTATTAAAACAGAGCGTGAGTGTGAAGAAATCTTTAGTTTTTTATGCTTATTTCCTGAACAGGTAAAAGTGATGGAAAATTACAACTACAAGTGTTTCATAAATGGCCATCAAATGCTAGAGGCTTGCTCACACCTTTGCGTTCTCAGTTTTGATTATACGGCCGGAAGAGTTAACTCCTTGATTACTATGAGTCTTACTATGTTCTTGCTAAGTCACACTATTTTGTGCGACCGTGACGCAACAGTGAAGGAAAAAGGTAATACGCGTTAACTGGTGATCCTACTCTTTTTTTTTTTTTTTTTTTAACTAACAGGAACACATGAGTGAGTGCCATTAGAGATCAGCTGGAGAGATAATTATATATGATGGTATCGCCACAGGCCCGGCTTTTGATGCTACACTGGATATCCGCTTTAACTACTGCCAGCTGATGTAGGCGGATGACGGAGAGGGACGCCTTCATGTGGTGGTACCGATGTAACTACCCAGTTATACAGACGCCCCGCAACTCCCTTCCTATCCCTCGAAAGAAGGATGGTGAACTAAACGAGAGCATCTTCAGCCTGCAGTTCACCGGGTTCACATCCATGAACATAGGTCTAGGGCAACAACAGAAGAGCAACAACTGTAGGTTCCTGAGAGTGAACAGTGGCGACTGTGGGTAGGGTGAGGTGGTAGGGAGGTGGAGGGAATACTTGGAGTGAAGAAACAGGGGGAAGAAAGAAACGAGTATGAGCGGAAAGGTAGTGATAGGGATGCACGGCGGGGAGATGGGGAAGGAGCGGAGAAAGACGAGTGGAAAAGAGAAAGTGGAAAGAAGGGGGAAGTGAGACAAGGAAAGACAAGAAGAAAGAGATAAGGAGGAGGGAAGGAAAGAGGAAAACGAGACGAAGAAAGACAGGATGCAGGCAACGCAGTGATGGTTTGTTCCGAGCTAAAACAGAATAATCTAACGTCAGCTGAAATTACGAAGTACGCAGCTGGCATCCAAGGTGATAAGTCAGTTCCCTTCGCTTGCCATTATGACTGGCACATCCCTTCCTCCTCTCCTCAGTATTAAGCCGACTTCGCCTACCTGCCCTAAATATAATCCCGTATAATTCCATCTCTCCTGAATTCCCTCTCTCACTCTCTCCATTCTCCTTCAATATCGCCTCAACACCTCTCCTCACTCCCCTTTCTATTAGTGTCTTTTCTCTTCCTCCTCTCCTATGTACCTCTTCACTCCTTACTCCCATCTGTATCTCTTCACTTCTAACTCTTCTCTCTATATACTTCTTCACTTCTCATTCCCCTTTATTTATGCCTCATCAGTTCTCACTCCCTCCTACCGTTCCTTCCTCATCTATCTCACTTCAACACCTCATTCTCCTCTTCCCCCACAACAACAACCTTTTTCCATAAACCTTCTTACTTTCTATTTTCATTTCAAAAATATAATCCCTACTCTCTCTCTCTCTCTCTCTCTCTCTCTCACCACTATTACCCTCCTATCCTTCGATCTCATTCACCCCTCCCACTAGCTTCTTATATTCTCTCATCCCTCCTACTCCCTCCTCACTCTCCTCTCAGCCTCACAACTCCCCCTTCCTCTCCCCCACCCTTCGTAAACTATCTCCTCATGCCCCCCGCCCTCTCCTCTGTCTCCATATTTACCTTCTCTCAGCGCTATCTGTTACCCTCTCTCTAAAAATGGGCCTCCCCTCCCCATCCCTCCATCCACTCCAGTCTCATATATACCCCCCTCTTGTTCTCCTACCACCTCATTAAATAGCTTCGACTCTCTCTCTCTCTCTCTCTCTCTCTCTCTCTCTCTCTCTCACCTGTATCTTCCACTACTGACATCCATCATAAACCTCTCTTAATTTTTCTACATCTCATATCTTAGCTTCGATACTCTCTCTCTCTCTCTCTCTCTCTCTCTCTCTCTCTCTCTCTCTCCCCAATATATCCTCCCCCGCCCACTCCTGTGTCTCCACCTTTACACTGTCCCTCCTACCTCCGCTATCCATTACTTTCTCCAAAATTACGTATCTCTCTCCCACTCTCCCCTCGCACATACACCCCCTCCTCCTCGTTTCTCACCTCATAACCTGGTTTGACATTCTCCCCCCTCCCCACCCTCTTCCCGCTGCTCACCTCTCCCACCCCCTCCTCACCCTACCCCCTTCTGCTACTTACTCTTCCCATAATTTCTCTTCCCTTTCTCCCTAATCACTTCCAAGCTGTTACCTTTCCTTCTCTCCCCATCTTTCTCGCCCCTCTTCCCAGCTCCCTTCACTGTTCTACTTCCCTCTCTCCTCCTCATTCCATTTCCCCCTATTTTCATCCTCCTGCCTCCTTCTCCTCCTATTTTATCCCTTCTCCCCAATTTCCTTCTCTCCCCTCCCCGAAATTCTCTGCACCATGCCAATTTTCATCTCTCCTCATATCCACTCCTCCTCTCCTCCCCAGATCTTTTCCTCTGCTATCCCCTTCCCTCATCTGCCTCTTTCCTCCTCCCTAACTCCCCTCTCCTCTCATTCCCCTCCCTCATCCTTCACCATGCTAGGTTCCTTTTCTCCCCCAGACCCCTCCCCTCTCTCCCCAACCTCCTTCACATTTCCCCAATACACTTTTCCTCTCCCCAACCCCCTCTTACCTTCAGCCTCTCTACAACCTCCTCTCATCTCCTATCTTTACATCGACGACTCCCCCTCCTCCCCAACCCCCACCGTCCCACTTCACTCCCCTTCCGTCTGAAGCCTCCCCTCTTTCCCAAATATCCATTCCTACTACCTTCCCGTCTCCCCAATTCCCCTCTCAATTTACCTACCCCTCTCCCCTGCTCCACCTTCCATCTAACCTACCCACTCTCCCCACCCCCTTAACTCTATTACTTTTTCTCCCTAATGCCTCTCTCACAGCTACATTTCCCCCCCTCTCGCCCTCCCCCTGCCTCTTGTTAGTTCCCCTTCCCCTCTCTAAATCCCTCCTCCCCCTACTCCTCGATCTTCTCCCCCTGCTATCCATTCTCTCCTCTCTAATCCTCCTACCTCCTCTCCCCCTCCTTTCCTGCAATCTCCCTCCTTTCCTTCCCCTCTCTCCCCCCACTGCCATCATCTCCACTTTTTATACCACTTCTTCCCCCTTGCTCTTCCCTATCCCTTCCTTTCAGTCCACGTACCCCTGCTACTTTCTCTCCCCTTCCTTCCCTTCCCCCCCTCTCTCTCTCTCTCTCTCTCTCTCCCCTTCCATCACCTCAGTTTTCCACACAGGTGACACAAGGGCTTTACCTGGGTCTCACTAACAGCAAGGCTCCCCCATTAAATTCACCGATCCTTCACTAGGCAGCAATTATTTACCAGCCGAGACAGACGGACAACACTTACGCACGCTGTATATAAATTGGCCTAAATTATTGGGTCACTTGGGGTCCTATTCTGAGGGGATCTGGAAAGTTCGTAACATACTTCCCTTCGTGATTTATGTTGTACTTTACACCGCAATATCTTCTTTTACGAAACTGATGGATACCATAGAGATTTTAAGACGGTATCAATTAAATATAAGAGAATGTGATGGTGTGACTTATATGCCAAACAAATCGCTATGGAAGAGGTGTTGCGAAGCCTCCTGTGCCACCTACAATACCGTCCTTGAAAATCTAAATATAAAAAACGTGAATTATGGCAAGGAGAGCCCACAGCATCACTGAAACATCCTTACTGGGAGGTGTTCTTTACTTAATAACGCCGCTTTGTTATATCAAGCTTAATCAAGATACCTGGCAGAGTAAAAACTGTAAATGATGTCCCCTCATATCTCACGTGCTTCAGGATGTATGCAATAGTTGTTTTAGAGGAGGAAAAAATTGTACTGTTGAGCTGGACGAGGTATGGGTTACAACTGCATAAAGGGTACGAAATAAACCTCTGTGTGTGTGTGTGTGTGTGTGTGTGTGTGTGTGTGTGTGTGTGTGTGTGTGTGTGTGTGTGTGTGTGTGTAGGTAGGTAAGGTAATATGGGATCACGCTAATGAAGTGGAGGGGCCAAGGAGGGGGCAGGGGATGGGAGGGGGATGGTACTGAGTGTCAGGTAAGAGCCAGGGGGTTACTATGATACACCTACCAGGGATATTTGTTACAGGAACAGATCTTGTCTTGGGGCCGGATCAGCGTGAAACGGGGGAGACAGATGGGGAGATGGGGAGACGGGAAGGGTGGAGTGAGTCTTTCAGGGGCAGCGATGAGGGCAATGGACGGTCGGAGGCAGGTCAAGGGTCAACTCTTAATCTAGACTACCATATGCACTACCTTCACTAATACTGATAAAATACCATGGCACCATCATCGCTACCACTATTTCCAACTACCATACCATTCATCACAAGTACTCCTCTGCTATTACCGTCTACCACTACCCTAACAACCTCAATTACTCCTCCTAACAACCTTGGTCCTTAAATACAAGTCTTAACAACCACTAATAACTGACTCATTACCTCACCTATAGCCACCATTAACCCCTTCAGCACGAGGTAGTAATTCTTTTTATATTTATCTTTCCACCATTTAATCGTTTCCCTGATGTCGACAAACTTAACTATATTCGCGGTCACTCCCACTATCTCTATTACATCTAGTACCACAACTACCATTATCTACTACCATAGAAAACCAACAAAACCATTATCCTGACAACTCCTATTACTGCTTTCATTTCTACACTACTTCCAAATCAACAACAGCTACCACTAACGTTCACTTAACAGCATCATACCTACAAAATTACCTCTATAACACCACTCACACCATCCCCACTACCAACACTACCATCACCACCACCACCATCTGGACAACCACCATCACTTTCATTACTACACCACTACAATCATCACAACAACAATCATCACAGCATCACACCGACCACTGTAACTACCACCATAATGGTGGTGAAGCATCATCACCATCACTCTGTTACCCATACCATTATCATCACTATCTGAACAGTCATCACTTCGAAAAACCATCACTACAACTACCATCACCATCACTACACCCACCATCTCCATCACATCACCATCACCACCACTGTCATCACTGTTAACCACCATCACCATTTTTGTCTGCCACCATCATCACTTCACTACCATCACCACCCTCTCTTCAGTACCATCAACACCACCATCACCACCATACAAATAACCATCACTACTACTACTACTACTACTACTACTACCACCACAAGAACCAACCACCATCGCAACCACCACTAACCTTTCTGCCCCATTACCAGCTGACAAGAAGACTCCCCCCCATTATCCTCCATTAGGTCAATTACTGCCATTAACTGTCTCCCATTGCCCTTCCTCTCTCCATTCACCTCGTCATCCAGTTTCTTCTCCTTCTTCTTTCCCATATATATTTTTCAGTGTTTCGTGATTCTTCCTCCCATATTTTATTTATTTTTTGTTTTTCATCAGTCCTAATGCATTTTTTCTCTAATACCTTTCCTTGATTCCTCCTCCTCCACCTCCTCCTCCTCCTCTTCCTCCTCCTCTAACTTAACCAGTGTTTCGTCATTTTCCTCTCTAATATTTTTCCTTAATTCTTCTTCTTAGAGGCCTCTCCTCGGCATAACTAAATCGTCTACTCATACCATTTTACTGAATGGATTGACGAAGACGGTTTCTCATCCCATATGCACGAGGTTTCCTTGAGCTGAATAAAATCGTCTGTACCTCGTGACCTCAAAATGCTACCTATAAAAGATTAATACTAGAATGCGATGCGAGTCACGAGGAAGTGCTATGGAGTATGTTGAGTCGTTGATCTGACATATACTGCCACTGAGATATGGGAAATAAACTGAAAAATAAAAGGAAGATTATTTTCGCCAGGTTTATGTGAACTAACTATAGACACGACATGAGAAAAGACTGAAGCAACTTTTTGGGGGGTGGGGGAATTTTTTTTGGATAAATTTGAAGTAAATAAAACTAGAAAATGATAAATGAGAAAATGATAGGGAACTGAAGATGATGAGATGCGTTGGGTATCTGGATAATGGAAGAAAGAAAGGAAGGAAAGCTGGGAATGTGTGTGTGTGTGTGTGTGTATCAGGGAGAGATGGGGGGATGTTCCTGAGTCCTGAAGGATGGCTGAAGTTAAAGAAGGAAAAGAGAAGAAATTGCCAGGAGGTGTAATGGAGAGAAAAACGAGAGAGAGAGAGAGAGAGAGAGAGAAGAGAGAAAGTGTGTGTGTGTGTGTGTGTGTGTGTGTGTGTGTGTGTGTGTGTGTGTGTGTGTGTGTGTGTGTGTGTGTGTGTGTGTGTGTGTGTGCGTGCGTGCGTGCGTGCGTGCGTGCGTGCGTGCGTGCGTGCGTGCGTGCGTGCGTGCGTGCGTGCGTGCGTGTGTGTGTGTGTGTGTGTGTGTGTGTGTGTGTGTGTGTAACTTTCACGGCACTGAAGCAAGAGAAACTCCTTTTCTTTCCTATCATTTTCCCCTACTTCCTCTTCCTTCACATTGGCCTTGTTTTTTTTTTTTTTTTTTTTTGTATAGTCTCTCTCTCTCTCTCTCTCTCTCTGAAGATGGAGTTTGGATTCAATTTGCTTGCACCTAAGAACGCATACATCAGAAACCATGTCACGCCAATGTTCAATATGCAATAGGAAAATATCTTCTCTCTCTCTCTCTCTCTCTCTCTCTCTCTCTCTCTCTCTCTCTCTCTCTCTCTCTCTCTCTCTCTCTCTCTCTCTCTCTCTCTCTCTCTCACACACAATCTCTCACAATCACATATTTTCTTTCATATCCACACGCCCAATACTCATTCTCTCAAATTCTCACACGCACGTACACCGACACGTCATAATTCCTCCTACACACACACACACACACACACACACACACACACACACACACACGTCAGCTAATACCATAACCCTGGCCCAGCACAATGGATAAGGTGAGTATTAGTGCCCAAGTGGTAGCAGGTGAAGGCTGTTGCAAGCCGGCCCTCTGTTGGCGTGCAGTAAGTGGATTATTGGACCTCGGGAACGGGCTTCATATTGCAGCTCTTGTTCAGTGTCCAACGCACTCAACTCACGAACGCAGGCACACTCATATCCTAGCTTTTTTTGTTACCTGCACTAAACGCTCTCTCTCTCTCTCTCTCTCTCTCTCTCTCTCTCTCTCTCTCTCTCACACACACACACACACACACACACACACTCACACTTTGCATTTAAAAACACACTCACATGCATTCTATCACATACACACACATACCCATTCTCTCACATACACACACCCAGACAAACACCCTAATAACTGCACAGGCGTTGATAATCCCTCACATTCGCTAGAACACCTGCATTTTCTTAGGCTACACATATACACAAATATTCCAAGTCGCCCATATAAATATTTGGTTTTAGCCACACTTACAGACACTCACACACACACGCCTACATTCGCTCATACATACACAACCTCACACCTACTTACATAAAACTGGCGGAATTATATATCAATCTGCCTACCTGTCGTCTCAATTCTCAGTCCACATAGATGCCTTAAATATCAAACATCTGGACATCAACCCACTGGACTATATATTCACTAGATCATCCCGCTGTTAACAAATTGCCCTCTAATTGCCCTCCATACGTCATTACACTCCAGTTCATACCTCGTTACCTTAAGTTCCTCTCTCCCCTTGTCTCTCCTCCAGCTCACGATGGGAACGTACCTGTGGGAAAAGAGAAAGTAATAGGTGAGAGAGAGAGAGAGAGAGAGAGAGAGAGAGAGAGAGAGAAAGAAAGAGAGAGAGAGAGAGAGTGTGTGTGTGTGTAGAGAAAGAGAGAGAGAGAGAGAGAGAGAGAGAGAGAGAGAGAAAGAAAGAGAGAGAGAGAGTGTGTGTGTGTGTAGAGAAAGAGAGAGAGAGAGAGAGAGAGAGAGAGAGAGTGTGTGTGTGTGTGTGTGTGTGTGTGTGTGTGTGTGTGTGTGTGTGTGTGTGTGTGTGTGTGTACATGTGCGTGTCACTATGCAATACAGCCATATTTGCCAAGGACATTGCAGCCATTCCCATTCTCTCCTCTACCCTTCCCTCCTCCTCCCTCCTTCTTTATCCCTCCTTCCTTCCTCCTCCACCTCTTCCTCCTCCTTCAATCCTCCCTCCTCATATCTACTTCCTTCTCCACCTCTCCTTCCCCCTCCAAATTCCCCTCATCCACTTTCTTCTTTCACTCCTCCTTCCTCTTCCACCTTTCCCTCCCCTTCCTTCCTTCACCCCTCCTTCCACCTACTTCTTCCTTCACTTCTCCCTCCTCGTCCTTCCTCCTCCACCTCTCCCTCCTCCTACTTCACCCTTCTACCCTTCCTCCTCCTTCTTCATTCTTCACCTCTCCTTCCACCTCCTTCATTCTTCACCTCTCCCCCCTTCTTCCACTTCCATCCTTCCCTCAACATCCTCAATCACCACCATGCAACATATCATTGTTCTCTCTCTCTCTCTCTCTCTCTCACTTTTCTTCTCCTTCTTATTCTTCATCTAGCCTCAAAGAAACACACAGGGAATGAAGCAATATTGCAGCACCCCACGTATAATATGTAATCCTGGCTCTGTCCTTGTCCTACTGACGTTTGCTTGTAACAAATACATAATAAAAAGACTAAAGCGGGACACACACACACACACACACACACACACACACACACACACACACACACACACACACGGATATAAAAGTACTCTCCTACAAGCCCATACACATAATTTAGGTGACCTCTCTCTCTCTCTCTCTCTCTCTCTCTCTCTCTCTCGTGATGGTAGTGGTGATGGTGGTGTTAACTGGTGTAATGGTATAGCAAGGGTGGTTTTGTGGTACTGGAGTGGTATAAGAGAGACGCTAGTGGTGGTGGTGGTGGTGGTGGTGGTGGTAGTAGTGACGGTAGTGGTGGTGACTGTGGTACTGGTGGTGTATAGAGCTACTAGTGTTTTTACTGTGGGTAGATAAAGACGCATGCAGACTGATAGATAGATAAATGAAAAAGTAGATAGTAATTTAATCTGAAAGTCACACACAAAGACACACATGAGGACAAAAACATAGACAGAGAGACAGACAGAGACAGAGATATAGATAGGTAAATAAGAGAGAGAGAGAGAGAGAGAGAGAGAGAGAGAGAGAGAGAGAGAGAGAGAGAGAAAGAGAGATAGGTAAATAAGAGAGAGAGAGAGAGAGAGAGAGAGAGAGAGAATGAAATACGAGCTACAAGATAACGAGTACACGCAATGTCACTCTTTTCTTCCTCTCTTTTTTTTCCCCCCGTAGCAGTGACCCTCTCTCTCATTAGGGTGAGAGAGAGGCAGGTGTGGTGGGCAGGTAGAGAGAAAGGTGAGAGATGAGGCAGGAAGAGAAGGGCTAGTGGCGGAAGGAGGGGGAAAGGGCAGAAAGAAGGGAGGAAGAGGAGGAAGAGGGAAGGAAGAGGGGGAAGGCGAAAGGCACAAGAGGTTGAAGGGAGGAAGAGAAAGAAGAAGGGAGGCAGGGGAGGAGGAAGGGGAGGAAGAAGGGAGGCAGAAGAGGAAGAAGGAGGGTCAGGGAGGAAAAATGGAAGGATGACAAGGCAAGTTCTGGCTTACAAGGAAGAAGGAAGGTATAAATAGGAAAGCAAGAAGGTAAGAATGGAAAGAGGAAAGAAGGAAGGTAGGCAGGGAGGAAGCGAGTTAGAGAGAGAGAGAGAGAGAGAGAGAGAGAATGGGAAACAGGAGAGGAAGAAGGAAGACAGGAAGTGATGAAAGGAAAAAAAGGGGGAAGATATCAAAGTGGACAGGAGAATTACAGGGAGACAAGGGACGGTTGGGTCTGAGATGGAACAATGGAAAGAAAAGAGGACTGACAGAGACATGGGTGTGACAGAGACGGGAAAGGAAGGAGAGAAATATAATGACGAGGAGAAACGACCAAATCATCATCATCATCATCATCATCATGATCATCATCACCGTCATTTCAACCCATAGCTTCATTTAAAGATGGGATGAGGTAAGAATATCATCATCATCATCATCATCACCATCATCATCATCATCATCATAATTATCATCACCATCATCATCATCATCATCATAATTATCATCATCATCATCATCATCATCATCATCATCATCATCGTCATCATTATCATTCTAATTTATATTCTCGGGTGAAATAGGATCAAGAAACGAGAGAGAGAGAGAGAGAGAGAGAGAGAGAGAGAGAGAGAGAGAGAGAGAGAGAGAGAGAGGTACAAACTTTTTCATGCAACAACAGACATAGTGATCCCTAAGAGACTATCCATTACAAAAAAAAAAGATGGTCATAAAATGCTCTCTCTCTCTCTCTCTCTCTCTCTCTCTCTCTCTCTCTCTCTCTCTTCATTCTTTCCAGTGGAGTCAGCAAGGCAAGAAAAAGTATGAAGCACCATGCAACAAAAACTAAGTGAAGAAAGAAAGAAAGAAAGAAAAAAAGGAAGGTAGAAAGAAAGGAAGGAAGGAAGGAAGGAAGAAAAAAGAAAGAAAGGAGGAAGGAAGGAAGGAAGGAAGAAAAAAGAAAGAAAGGAGGAAGGAAGGAAGGAAGGAAGAAAAAAGAAAGAAAGGAGGAAGGAACGAAGGGAAGAAGGAGTAAAAGAAACTGAAGAAAAATGGAACATACAGCAAATACATAAAAATCTCTCACAGTTTACATAAAGAAATAACGTAAAACATTTAAGTACCGTATCTCCATATATCCTATCGCTGCATGGAAACATTTTTGATATAAAATTTTAGCTGATGGTCAAAATAAGTTGAGAAAAAAAACAGCAGACAGAAGGTTAAATCTCGCTCTGAATTTATTGTGTATATGACTACTGAGCTTCTGTGCTTTAATCTTTTCAGTATGGTGATGTATTAGCCTATATCTTTCTTGCAGGCGTTTTTATTCATACCATAAAGGATTTTCTGAACTTCTGAGAATGGATACTGACTTCAATGATTCTTTGAGAGCGAGAGGCCTTTTCAAAGTACAAAAAAAAAAACTAGCAGGAGTATAAAAAGTGACTAAAAAATACGAAAAAAGAAATACGGAGAAATGGACAAAGTGGAGGGAGAAGGAAAGGAGGAGGGAAGCTGAAAGGAAAGAAGAGGAGAAGAATAGTTACGTGAGAGGCAGGGATATCCACATCAACGCAGAGAGGAGGAGGAATGGGAGAAAGCGAAAGGGGAAAAAACAGGACAATGAAAAGTGAGAAAAAAAGAGGAGGGGATTAAAAAAAAAAAAAAAAAAGTTTAGACAGTTGCAGAGACGTAAGAAAAAGACGAAAGAACCTGAAAAATAAGAGGGAGAAGCCTGGAATAAAGGAGGGAGGAAGAAAGATGAAGGAATTCGCTTGATGGGAAGGAGGAAAGGGGGTACGTGAAGGAAGGAGGGATCAAAGAATGAGGAGAAAGCCAAAGGGAAGATGCTGGGGAGGAATATGAGAAGGATGATGAGAAATGAGGAGAGAAGGGAAGAAAATGACGAAAAGGGAATGGAATGTGAGGAAGAGGAGAGGAGAGGAGAGGAGAGGAGAGGAGAGGAGGTAAAGAGAAAAGGGAGGACAATGCAGCAAAAGAGAAGGTAAGAAAGGAGACAAACGCGAGGAGACAAGGGGAGAGAAGGACAGGAAGAAATGTGAGACAGGAGATAAGAGAAAAGAAGTGACAAAAAGAGAGACTGGGAAACCAAAGTTAGGAAGCAAAAAGAAATCAAAGAAAGAAGAAGTGACAGAAGTTAAGTAAGGAGTGGAAAGTGAAAGAAATTTGGACAAAAATGAAAAGAGAAGAGAAGAGAAGGGATGGGATGGGATGGGATGGGATGGGATGGGATGGGATGGGATGGGATGGGATGGGAAGAGAAGGGAAAGGAAGGGAAGGGAAGGGAAGGGAAGGAAAGGGAAGTGAAGGGAAGTTAAGGAAAGGGAAGGGAAGGGAAGGGAAGGGAAGGGAAGAGAAGAGAAGAGAAGAGAAGCGAAGTGAAGGGAAGAGAGGAGAAGAGAAGAGAAGGGAAGAGAAATGATGGGACAAGAAGGAATGGGATTTGAAAAAAAGAGAAGAGAAGAAAAGTGAGATGCAAACAGAGGAGAAGAGGATACATGAAGAGGAGAGGGGAGAGGAGAAAAGGGAAGGATAAGATGCACCTGAAGGAAGAAGCATCAGGAAATGTGAGAAGAGAAGAAAGGAGACGAGGTGATAGATGGGAAGGTAAGAAGGGAAGTGGAAAAATACGAAATAAGTCATGATGAGAGAAAGGTGAAACGGGATAGGGGAAAGGAATGTGAGAAAGAAGGGAAGAGGAGAGAACAGAGGGAGAGAAGAAAGGAATAAGCAGAAGAGAATGTGAGAAACAGGAGAGGGGGAAATAAATTGAGAAGAGAATAAGACACAAGAAGAGAGGAGAAGAGGAAAAGGCTACAAGAAGAAAAATGGAAAGAGGAAAGGAAGGGGAAGGCGTGGGAAAGAGGAAGGACACTGAACGGAACGTGAGAATCAGAAGGAAAGGAGGAAAGAACAAGGAAAAAAGGGAAAATGCAGAGAAGAGTGTATAAACCAGGAGGAGAGGAGGGTGCCAGAATACAGAGGAAAAGAGTAAGAAAGAAGAGATCCATGGATGGGAAGGTGAGAAAAAAAGAGTGGAATTTCAGAAACACTTGAAGAGGCGAACTAAAAGAAACGGGGAAGGTGGAGGTGGGAACGGATACAGAAGGGAATAGAAAGTAATGAAGACAACAGAACTGAAAAAAGGGAGGGAGAAAAAAAAACTGGGAGGCCTGAAATGAGATTAAGTAAATGAAAGGAGAGAGAGCTAAAAGAGATAAAAGAAAGTGAAAGAGAAAAAGAGGGAACTTAGAATAAAAAGGAGAAAAGAGAGAAAACAAAACTAAGATAATTTAAGTGAAGAGAACATGACTGAAAAAACTGTTGAGAGACAGAGAGAGAGAGAGAGAGAGAGAGAGAAACGTAACAGGAAGCAGGCAAGGAAATTGGAGTGCGGAGACAGGAAGAACGGAGGAGAAATGTTAGGGGGAAACAGATTTCAATTCTCTCTCTCTCTCTCTCTCTCTCTCTCTCTCTCTCTCGCGGAGTTGGAAGATGGAGGAAAGGTTTTACTGCTGTTCTTTATCTTTATATTTGAGAATAAGACTCAGCGTAATATCCCTTTCACTCCTATAACTTCTTACTCTGGTTAATTCTTGCCACCTCCAGACGGTTTTACGAAGATTAAGGAAACCGTCTCACACGGCAGGGATTACTAATGCTCATCCCTCACTCTTCATGCTTTAAAAGTCTCCCTAATCGCTAAGACAGAGAGACAAGGAGACAGACGGATAAAACTGTTGAGAGAAAGTGGATAGACGGAGATGTGGACTGACTGATTTTATAGGTAGATGGATAGAAATGCATTGATAATTAGTCTTAGAAAGAGAGAGAGAGAGAGAGAGAGAGAGAGAGAGAGAGTGAGAGAGAGAGAGAGAGAAAGAGAGAGAGAGAGAGAGAGAGAATGAAGTCAGCACTGATATGGATAGTTGCTTGCGGTGAGAAAAAGAAAAGGAGTAACGAAAAAGAAAACAAGTGAGAAAGAAATTAAGAGATAAAAGATGAGGAGAAAAGGACTGTGCAGTGAGGAGAGGACGAGAAATAAGGACGTTACAGAGTGAAGAATGACGAGAGAAAGAGAAGAAATAGGCAGAGATATAAATCCTGATGAGGAAAAAAGTGAGAAGCAATGAGAGGAAAGAATGAAGAGTGAGAGATGAAAAACAAGAGGACTGGAGAGACGAAGTGGAGAGAGGAGTGGAGAGAGAAAGGAGGTGAAGAATCAAGGGTGTGCCGAAGAATGATGAAAGTAAAAAAGGGTGAGAGGTCAGAGGCTGGGAAAGGAAAGATGATGATGGTGAGAAAAAGTTGACGGTGGTGTCAGAGGCGTAGAATAAAAAAAAAAATGAGAGAGAGAGAGACAGACAGACAGAGAGAGAGACAGAGAGAGAGACAGACAGAGAGAGAGACAGAGAGAGAGAGAGAGAGAGAGAGAGTACCAATATCGTAATAATTTTCATCATCAGATCAGAACATGCTTCTGATATACTGTACATAATATTCTTTAAAACATATATATATATATATATATATATATATATATATATATTTTCACACGGTTCTTGCTGCAGAAATGCCCTCGAACAGTACTACTACTACTACTACCACTACTACTATTACTATTATATGACCCTTTTAACCCTCTGGAGCCGGAGAGGGTCGCCTTCCCGTGGTGGCACCGACATAACCAAGTGGCTCACCTGTCAGATTATTCAACCCTCCCTCCCTATCCCCCAAAAGGAGGAGGATGGACTGCAGAAAAGGGAAATTTCAGCCTACAGTCCACCTGGTTCACATCCACATGACCCTGAGGCAACAACAACAGCAGTAACAACAACAACAACAACAACAACCTTGGTACAAAAAAGCTAGTGGTGTTTTTGTTCAGGGATACGAGATGGTTTACGTGCAAGGATAATAACAGACCATGGAGGCTAGTGTTTGCCCCCTCCTTCGCCTGTTTCTCTCTCTCTCTCTCTCTCTCTCTCTCTCTCTCTCTCTCTCTCTCTCTCTCTCTCTCTCTCTCTCTCTCTCTCTCTCTCTCTCTCTCTCTCTCTCTCTCTCTCTCTCTTTCCTGTTTATATCCAAAACAGAGAAAAATAATGCTATAAAAAGAGAACTAAAAAAAAAAAAACGATTAAAAAATGGAAAAAGAACGACTACCAAAACTCTGCAGTAATAAAACTCTTTGCACACGAGTCACTGAATACTGTAGCCAGTGGGTGTCCCCCCCCTCCCTCCACACACACACACACACACACACACACACACACACACACACACACACACACACACACGAGAGAGAGAGAGAGAGAGAGAGAAATATTTATGTTGCATGATGGACCTTAGCATTCTCCCGTGTGATATTAATGCCGCTTTTATGCCGACACAAACTGCATCAATATCATAAAATTGGATACCGGGGTGTAATGTCCGAAATAAATCGTAAAAGTAGAGACGTTACGAGATATCCACATCAACGCAGAACACGGCTTCAGTTTTATGTAGTGGAGAGTCAGCCAATAAAAGAAAAAAAAAAATGAGCTTCCTCTAACCTAAACACAACAAACCACATATTTTACTGATATATTTTTAACAATTCTGATGACTTTTGCTTATAATATTTTTTTTACTACTTCCAGGCAAATCTATCCGCCATCAAAGAGGTTTCTGAGCTGGAGGGGTTAAATACAGTCTAAATTAAACCCCTCAGTACTAGACATCCTTCCAAACTTAAGGGGAAGGAAAAGTCTGGTGTTGGTCGGAATGAAATGAAGCATGTTAAAAATATATATATATATATATATATATATATATATATATGAATCTTCAGAAGTAAAAACGGGCTAAATCAATAAAGGTCCAATTCTCAACCGTATGGGACTTAAAATTGCTCATGATCTTAAGGGTGAATACAGTCCACATAATGATTAACCCAAAATCACTGCTGCATAAATAAAAGAAAGAAATATAAGACGTGAGCCATTTTTCTTTCAACTTTCTTCTGCGTGACACAAGGAACTCCGGAGCTCAACCTAAATCATAACAATTCTAATCTCATTTCTGGTTTCTTTACGTAACAGAGGGTTTGTTTGAGCGATTCTTCATACATGTCATAACAGCAGAAACAGACACAGTGAATGATAGAGTACGGTGCAGGGAGGGACGTGATACTCGTATATAATAATAATAATAATAATGACAGTGAACGACAACAAAAGCGGTCAGTAATCAGAAGTATCACGCACATTCTCTCTCTCTCTCTCTCTCTCTCTCTCTCTCTCTCTCTCATGTCTTGCGCGAGAGGCCAACACAAAAGGTACAAAGAAACCGATAAAGAAAAACACCTTGGGTCACACAGTAAGCGGGAAAATTGCTAAACACAGAATGCCAAAAATGTGTGTGTGTGTGTGTGTGTGTGTGTGTGTGTGTGTGTGTGTGTGTGTGTGTGTGTGTGTGTGTGTGTGTGTGTGTGTGTGTGTGTGTGTGTGTGTGTGTGTGTGTGTGTGTGTGTGTGTGTGTGTGTGTGTGTGTGTGTGTGTGTGTGTGTGTGTGTGTGTGTGTGAAGGAGAAGGAAATTACAAAATACTGTCAGAGGGAAAAGAGGAAAAAAAAAGCAGTAGAAAGAAGAGAAGGAAACATGTCGAAAGGGAAAAAAGGAATGTGGGGAAACAAAGGAAGGAAGGAAAGAGAGAAGGATACACGAGAACTGTTTATAAAAGAAGACAGAGAAGAGAGAGAGAGAGAGAGAGAGAGAGAGAGAGAGAGAGAGAGAGAGAGAGAAATATTTACCCCATAAACAAGGACGCCAAATATGAGTGTTTTGCATGAGTCACAATTGCCAGACCCACCTTTTCCTTCTCTTTCATCTCTCTCCCCCCCCCAACCTTCTCTCTCTCTCTCTCTCTCTCTCTCTCTCTCTCTCTCTTTCTGTGTGTGTGTGTGTGTGTGTGTGTGTGTGTGTGTGTGTGTGTGTGTGTGTGTGTGTGTGTGTGTGTGTGTGTGTGTGTGTGTGTGTGTGTGTGTGTGTGTGTGTGTGTGTGTGTGTGTGTGTGTGTGTGTGTGTGTGTGTGTGTGTGTGTGTGTGTGTGACCTGAATTAAACTGTCAGTAAGAACAAAATAAAACGACCCCTGGGCTGAAGAGGGTTGTCGAGCTTACACACACACACACACACACACACACACACACACACACACACACACACACACACACACACACACACACACACACACACACACACACAAAGCAAAACGCCCTTTCCGTGAACCGTGCCTGCCACCAACTGCTCCTTTCAGTCTGGCGCTCTTTGAAGTCTCCAATAAAGTGACATGTTTTCCTTCATTACTGATACTTCCAGACGATTTTATTCAGCTGAGGAAGGATCACTGGGGCTGAAGGGGTTAATGGACGCTAAGTCTATCCCTTCAAGTACGTAAGGTCTCCCCAAAGCTGCATAAAAGCCCTCTGGAGCTACAGGGAATGAACTTAATATAAATACGTCAACAGATAGAAGGGATTAAGGTCTACTGCGACAAAAAAAACAAGGCTATGAGAACCCCAGCCGAGAAAATATAAAACGAAAAGCAACACAGCGGAAGAACTCTAAACTTTTTTTCCATATTAAAAAACTCATTGGGCATCCTACAGGCCCGATGTTTTAAATCCAGCTAAAGTCAGTTGATTATAATTAAATGTGAGTGACGGCTGTATTAATAGTGGCATGGGAAGCTTCGTGTCACCTTCTCCTTGGCGATTCATTTTACTTATTACGATTTAACATTCTCTTGTGTGCTGTGTTATCGCATTATCAACATACTTTTCATCAGTAATATATATACAGATATTGAGGTGAAAAAATGTAAATAAATCGCTATGGAAGAAGTGCTACGAAATCCCAAGAGCCATTCAGAATACGGCCGTGAGTCCTGGGAGCCTGAGAGTGTTAATGACTGGCATTTTCCCAGCATCAGAGGACGGGCTACCCCAAATCCCAGCCAGCCAACCCACACAACCAGACACCATAACGGTAGTCATTATCTCTCTCTCTCTCTCTCTCTCTCTCTCTCTCTCTCTCTCTCTCTCTCTCTCTCTCTCTCTCTCTCTCTCTCTCTCGCAACATCAGAGTACCCCTCCCTTCCACCCATCTTCCCTTCTTTTCTCTCAGCATCCCCCCCTCTCTCTCTCTACCCCCCAGCATCCCTCCCTCCCTCCTAGCATCCCTCCCTCTCTCCCAGTATTTCTCCCTTTCTCCTAGTATTTATCCCTCCGTCCTAGCATCCTTCCCTCCCTCCTAGCATCCTTCCCTCCCTCTCTCCCTCCCTCTCTTTCCTCCTCCCGGCTTTACTCCCTACCCGCCTACCCCTTTCTCTCCTAACCTCCCTCTGCTTCTCTGCCTCCCTCCCTCCCTCCCTCTCTCCCAGTCTCACTCTGCTTCCCTCCCTGCCCTGCTTCACACTTCACCTTTAGTGTCTGCCTTCTTGTCTGGCCACACCGCTGTCAGGGGGAGGGGGGAAGGGAAGGGGGGCTGACTCACTGACTGAATGGCTCACTGTTTGACTGACTCACGAATGAATCACCCGTCCTATTGTCTTTTGGGAAATAACTCGCCCTGTTACTGTCTCTAAGTCTCCATTCAACAGGTTCTAAGACAATGACTCACGGGAATAACCTGCTGTTCTGTTGCTTCTCACAGTAGGATTCGCCGTTTTACTGCCTGACTCACTCCGCTGAACTGGCTGTGGCTCTGAAAATATAATTAACCGCTGTACTGACTCAGGAATTATGTTGCCATTGGATTGCTCAGGAAATTACTGATCATTCCACTGACTTTCAGGAACGACTCACGATCCTAATGACTCTAACAAACACCATTCAGTTAACTCTAATGGAATAATTCTCCTTTGTAATTAGCAGAGCGACTCACCTATCCACTGACTCCCAGGAAATGACTCACGTTCTAAAAAAAAAAAATTCCACTGACTCCCCTGGCTCTCAGAAGTGACTCACATTCCACCGACCACGACACACTGACTCCCCATCCTATTAACCCAGTCCCCAAATAGCTACCCCGTCGCCTGGCCTTCGCTGCTGCTAGCCTATAAATAGCACCCCAGCAACAAGCACCCTCTCAAGCCACCAGGTCCCAGTGCTAGGCTAGAACATGGTGGGGGCGAGGGTGGTCCTGGGGCTTCATTCTCTGACCGTCCACGAGACCTTTATATGAAGCATTTCTTACTATGTTTTTGTTATCCAGGCGATTTTTAGTCACCGCAGGATAGAATTTCGAACTTGAGGGGTGAGTTATCCCCTTTATCCATCCCTTCGAAATTAAAAGTCTCTCCGAAATAGCATCGTTTGGAAATAGCACAAAATTAAATATATGTAATCGAATCGAATGGGATGATGTGACGAAATCAGAAAAATAAAATGATGACTGAGAATAAGTAGCTGTTATGGCGACTTGTTTCCCTTGGTTTGGACCCTTTATGAGCAGGCTAGCAGAGAGAGAGAGAGAGAGAGAGAGAGAGAGAGAGAGAGAGAGAGAGAGAGAGAGAGGGAGAGAGAGAGAGAGGGAGAGAGAGAGAGAGAGAGAGAGAGAGAGAGAGAGGTAATATAAGTGCAAGATAACTGGGGAGAAAAGAGAGAAAAATAAAAGACAGAAAAAGAGAACATGAAAAGAGCTGGAGAGGAGAGAATGATAAAGAGAAAAGATTATTGCGTCTGTAAGGGTAACCAAATAAATCTAATACAAACAAATATAATACTGAAGATAAATGAATGCATACAACTTTAAACAAAAAGTATAGTAAAAAAGGAAAAAACAGAAATTTTATGAGTACAGGAAAAAAAATGGCAACAACATCATCATCACCATCATCATCATCATCATTATTATCACCATCACAGTCTTTATCATCACTATCATCATCATCTTCATCATAATCACCACCTTTATCATCACCATGTTTATCACCATATCCATCTTTATCACCATCAACATTACCATATCACCAAGAGCATTGTCATCATCACTATCTTTATCATCATCATCATCATTACTATCATCATAACCGCCAACATGATGATAATAACCACATCTTCGTCATTATGAAGGTGAACAAACTAGAATGAAAAATATGAGTAGGAGGGACGGAAAGTACGAGAGATAAAGGAGAAATAAGAAGAGAGGAGATGCTTAAGGCGAAAGACTAAGGAAGGGAAAATGTGACAGAATGGGGAAGAGAAAATGACGAAACAGGAGAAGGTACGAAAGGGAAACCCAAGACCCATTATAAGTCATCCACTCCCCATTACCAGCCTAGAGTCCCCATTAACATCCTAGCCTGATCCCCATTACTGGATAGCCCATTAGCACCCCATTAATATAGCCCCCATCGACCCCATGATGTTCGTGACCCATTTACTGTCATTACCTGGCCGTTTACTTTTTTAATGGCCGCCCCTGCCCGTGTATCACCTCTCTCTCTCTCTCTCTCTCTCTCTCCTCCCCCCTCAGTCCTCAATTCCGTCCCCTTACGTCTTCATTTCCTCCCTTCCCCACCCTTCCTCGTTCCTTTCATCATTAGCTTTCTCTCTCTCTCTCTCTCTCTCTCTCTCTCTCTCTCTCTCTCCTTTAATTCCCCGCACCCCTAGCGTATTATCTTTAGTGTCTTCTTTTATTCACGCGCATTTCATTTTAGCTTGAGGACAATCTACTTTTAGTTTTTGGTCCTCTCTCTCTCTCTCTCTCTCTCTCTCTCTCTCTCTAATAATGTATAAAAGGTGTATCGACTAACAGCAAGAGAAGGGAAATACGTCAGAATATTTGGTTAGCCACTATCAGGGTAGTTTTGACGGTGGTAGGGGATGTGTGGATCAAATACCAGCAACTATACCCTTTTTACTCTAACTTGGCCTAAAATTGCCATCCCTCCATCTTGAACACAGTTGTAACAAGAGATTGACACCGGATTGTGATGCTAGTCATGAAGAAGTGCTGTGGAGAGGGTGTAAAGCCACAGCCTTGTCTTATCCTGCCACTGAACTACGTAACATACACTACAAAAGGGGAAAATAATGGGTAAAGATGAGGTAAAGTAACTACACGTTTTTTGTATTATGTTCTTATGTAATATTGCTACTTCCAGACGATTGTATTCTGCTTACAAAAGATCCATCATAGTGGAAGGGTTTAATGACCGCTTTATCTAATCCTTCCAGCACGAAAAGTCTCTGCCAACAATGCATGAAATACTCTGAAAGGCAAGAATACAATAAATACGTCAGTGGAGAGATGGGGAGACAGTACATGTGGACTTCATACCCTTCCAAACAAGGACGTAATGTTGGCTTATTTCTTGCTGCCTTCAGACGATTTTATTCAGATTAGGGGGAGATGCCGGGTTGTAAAGGGATTTATGGAGGTATAAGAGTACGTGGCTGTTTAAGTGAGTGGTTCAATATATGTATCCGGCTGCGACAAGGGTTGTGTGATGTCTCCAAGGCTGTCCGATATAAGGGTATGATCGATGGGGTTATGAGATGAGGTCAAAACATGTTATGGAAATGCGAGTGAGGCCAGCCAGTGATGCATGCCAGTGGAGTGAATGTTTCAAATCTGCTGTATGTAGATGATGCTGTGTTACTTGCTAATGGCGAACGGGAGTTTTGCATACTGGCTCAGAGCTTTGTGAATGACTATGAGCAGCGAGATTTGAAAGTAAAAGCAACGGAGAAAAGAATGATAAATGATGACACACTAGCTCGCAGTTAACCCTGCGTTTTTTTAGTACCTTGATGCAGTGAGAAAGTGATAAAGGAACGTGAAAAGAAAGTGGAATGAATACTGGATCAAGGAATTAAAGTTGCTGATGTTACGAATATTTAGATACCCAACAAACGAGTGTGTACGCAGGCCACCTCTAAGGCGTCTGGCAATAGATGGATAGATGGATAGATAGATATATAGACAGACAAACAACTGCCCTATTTTATACCATTTTCATTCTATTTATGGTTCGCTTCCGCCTCCTTTATTTGTAGGAAAAAGATTATAATACACTAAGTTATTCATTTTTCAAAGGGTACGTCAAATCCACCTTAGTAAGTCTCTTTGAATGACTTGTGTCCGGAAATATAGGCTTCCCGGTGGAGGTAAGAGGCTTGTTTTGTCATATTAAATGAAACTGATGCTGAGGAGGAGGAGGAGGAGGAGGAGGAGGAGTTAAATCGAGCAGAGAGAGAGAGAGAGAGAGAGAGAGAGAGAGAGAGAGAGAGAGAGAGAGAGTACAACATTTCTGCACAATCTCATACAGTACAACAGCTGTATTGCTCCACGTATTTTATGGAAATTCATTCAATAAAGCCAGTATTACCCTCTCTATTTTTTCCATTTACTTTCTTTCCTTCCCTTGTTCCTGCACCTCTCTCTCTCTCTCTCTCTCTCTCTCTCTCTCTCTCTCTCTCTCTCTCTCTCTCTCTCTCTCTCTCTCTCTCTCTCTCTCTCTCTCTTTCATTCGTTCCGTCTCCTTCACAACTTTCCCTCCGTCTTCTCTTTTAACACATTTTCTCTCCCTCCCTCCCTCTTCACCACCGCTTACCTTCCCCCCTCCTCTCTCTCTCTCTCTCTCTCTCTCTCTCTCTCTCTCGCTCGCTCGCTCGCTCGCTCCACTGCACCGTTTCTTTTCCCTCTCCTCGTGAACCTTCTCTTTAGTATGAATTTATAGGCAAAAAAGGTGACTGAAGGGGACGGGGTGGAGAGAGAGAGAGAGAGAGAGAGAGAGAGAGAGAGACATAATAATAAAGGAGAAGGAGGCAAGGCAAGGGGGGGGGAGGAGGAGCGAGGGTTAGGCAGAGGTAGCTGTGAGAGGAGTGAAGGAAGGGACATGGAAGAGGGAAAGAGAGAGGGAGAGGAGAATGATAGGGGGAACAGTGGAGGAGAAGGGGAAGGGAATGAAGGAAGGGGGGATAAAAGAGAGGAGATGGGAGTGGAGGGGAAGTGATGGAAGGCTGGGGAGGAATGGGGGTGAGGGAAAAGTGGAGGGGTTGGAGTGGGGTCAAAAAATGCATGGGGAGAAGAAAGGGGGTAGTGTTGGAGGACGGACGAGAGATGGTGGGGAAATAAGAGAAGGGGGTTCGTGAGGAGGCAGAAAAGGTGTGGGGTTGTTGGGGAGGGAGGTGAGAGAATGGGATGATGGGGACACATGACTGGTGGTAGGGGGGAAGGAATGAGGAGGGGAAATGATGTGGGTAAGAGGGGTATGTGCAGGGCAGTGGCAATGGATGATGACCCTGTGTGACGGAAGTGAAGAATGGAATAGTAGGGAGGGAATGAGATAAGGGAGTGGTGTGGGGGCATGGGAAAGCGGTGCAGGGATGGGGAAGGGGAGATGGGTGGGGGTGATGGAAGAGGGGAAGAGTTGGTGTGGAGCCGTGGGAAGGGTGAGGGATGGAAAGGCAGGGGGTGTGGTGGGGGAGGAGGAACTGAGAAGCACTGACGAGGAGTGACACAATAAAAATGTAAAATGTGAAAGCAAACAGAAACAGTCTTCCTGGATCTTTCTAGGCGCTTTGTAACTACGATATCTGTTGTAGGAGTTCTGAACGGTAATGAATGTTGCTCAAAGGAAGAAGAATGGAAACTGCTGAGGGCATAGGAGGGACGAAATAGGAAAAAAAAAAACAGGAGAATAGGGGGAGAAAGGAAGTGGATATTAGAGATGGGTTAGTAAAAAAAAAAAAGTGAAAGGAAGCTGAAACAAGGCTACTCTAAAAAGGGTGAGGAGGGGAATGAAAAGGAGGAGGAGGAGGAGGAGGAGGAGGGAGGCGAGGGGTAGAAGCCAGAGAAGGGGCGGAGGAAGATGAATATAACAGAGGCGGTGACGGGGACATGAGTGAAGGGAGAGACAGGCAAGACAGAGGACAGGGGGAGAGAAGAGAGAAGAGACGACGTAAAGGCTGAAAGAGGGTACAAGAAGCAGAAAGGGGAGGGGGAGGAAGGACCGAGGATACAGGTGGAGAGAAGGGGGGAAGAGAGAAGGCTGACGATGGATGGGAGGAGTGGAAAGAGAAACGTGTGTGGAGGGGAGGGAGGGTAGAAAGAAACGGAGATGAATGTGGGAAGTCGCAGAAGGAAGAGGCAAGGGGGGGGGGTAAGAGGAAGAAAGAAGAGGCGGAAGATGGCTGATGGAGAGGAAACAGAAATGTGTGTGGGAGAGGGGAGTAGGGTAGAGGAAAACTGATAGGGTGGGGGGAGGAGGGGAGAAAACTACAATCCTCTGGCTACCGATTAAGCTGATGGGATATGGGTGGGGGGGAGTGGGGAGTCAGAGGAGAAGGGGGAGTGAGAGGGGAGCGGGAAAAGATGTCAAGGGGAGAGTGAGAGAGGGAAAGAGGTTTACCAAATGTTTCTTTCTTATCTTCTGCTACTCTCAGATTTGCTGGACTTGCTTATTCTTAAACTATTTTTCATTTCTTTTTTTTTTCTCTCTTTTTTGCGTTCGATTGACACTGATTCTCTCTCTCTTTCTCTCTTTCTCTCTCTCTCTCTCTCTCTCTCTCTCTCTCTCTCAATTTTTTTCCAGTCTCACTCACGTCACTTTCACTCCTCTTCCACAATACATTTTATTTTTTTATCCCAGTCAACGTCATAGTCATTTCTCTTTCCTGTGTGATTTTTTTTTTTAGTTTTATTTCCAGTTCCCTCTCTCTCTCTCGCTCTGTGTGTGTGTGTGTGTGTGTGTGTGTGTGTGTGTGTGTGTGTGTGTGTGTGTGTGTGTGTGTCCTCTCGCCTGTCAATTATAGAATGTAGGTAAACAGAGTAAGAGTGACACAAGAAGGGGAGAAGTAAAAGGGAGGTAGGAGAGTGGAAATAGAAGTAAAGGAGGAAAGAAGTGAAAAAAGAGGGGCGAGAGGAGCAGGAATGGAGGGGAAGGAGGGAAGTGAAGTGGGGAAGGGAAAGAGGAAAAAAAAGAAGAGGGGAAATGAAAGAAAATATGGAATACAGGTGGTACAAGAAATGGAAGGGAAAGGAAAGAAAAATGGAGTGGAAAGAAGAAGAATAATAATCATGAAAAGAGGATATGAGAGGAAACGTGAGTAATAAGAGAAATAAAAGGGAGAGGGAGAGAGAACTGGAGGTGAGGGAGGGAGAAAAGGAAGGAAAAGAAGTGTGGGAAAATAAGGAGGACATAGGACGAGAAATGGAAGTAGAAAAGGGGAAACAGGAGTAAAGGAGGAGGAGACAGCAGCAGTGAGAACTCAGGAAGGGAAAAAAGGGAGAGTTAAATAGGAGTAAAGATGATAAATTGGGGAAAGGAATGAACGGAGGAAAGGGGAAAACGGAAGGGAAGAAAAGGGGAGGAAAGAAGATGGGAAGAGAGAAAGAGAATTGAGATGCGGAGAAAGGAACACGAAAGGGGAAGAAAGAGAAGAAAGAAGGGAAGGAAAGAAGGGAATGGTGAAGGGCGGAGGGGAAGAGGGAGACGGTAGGATAGTACAAGCATGAAAGTGGAGGGAAAAAGAGAGGAGGGAGAGACGTAAAGGTGAAAGGGTGAAAGATACAGTGAAGAAAAACCAAATAATAAAAAAAATAAGGCAGACAGGAGGAGGAAATGCAAGGAAAGAGAGGAGGGTTGACAGACATGAAGAGGAAAGGGCGAGGGAGGAGACAACAGAGAAGATGGAAAACGAAAGACAGGAAATATCGAAAGCGGCAGAAAAACGGGAAGTGGAGGAATGGAACGCAAAAGAAGAGATGAGGAAGATAAGAGGAATATTAAAGAGGGAATGGAAGAGGAGGATAAGAGGAATATTAAAGAGGGAATGGAAGAGGAGAGCAAGAGGAAAATTAAAGAGGGAGCTTTGACAAGACGAGGGAGAGAGGAGGGCATGAATTATTCTGTTTACAGCAAGCAAACTCAGTATCAACAGAGTACCACAGGTGAATCGGAGAGAGAGAGAGAGAGAGAGAGAGAGAGAGAGAGAGAGAGAGACGTAAAGGAGATGGAGTGGGAAGGAGAGGGGATGGAAATGAGACAGGGGACAAAGAAAGTCGTGTGATGATGTGGTTGTGTGGTGAGTGGAGGTGACAGGGAAGAAACAGAGGGAGGCTGGGATTTATTCTGAGGTATAAAATAGAGAAAAACAGAAAATGTGTTGGGCGCCTTTACATTTCACCTCTATTCTTCCTCTTATTTCCATCTGACTTTAATAAGGCGAGGCGATATAGTTGTGTGTGTGTGTGTGTGTGTGTGTGTGTGTGTGTGTGTGTGTGTGTGTGTGTGTGTGTGTGTGTGTGTGTGTGTGTGTGTGTGTGTGTGTGTGTGTGTGTGTGTGTGTGTGTGTGTGTGTGTGTGTGTGTGTGTGTGTGTGTGTGTGTGTGTGTGTGTGTGTGTGTGTGTGTGTGTGTGTGTGTGTGTGTGTGTGTGTGTGTGTGTGTGTGTGTGTGTGTGTGTGTGTGTGTGTGTGTGTGTGTGTGTGTGTGTGTGTGTGTGTGTGTGTGTGTGTGTGTGTGTGTGTGTGTGTGTGTGTGTGTGTGTGTGTGTGTGTGTGTGTGTGTGTGTGTGTGTGTGTGTGTGTGTGTGTGTGTGTGTGTGTGTGTGTGTGTGTGTGTGTGTGTGTGTGTGTGTGTGTGTGTGTGTGTGTGTGTGTGTGTGTGTGTGTGTGTGTGTGTGTGTGTGTGTGTGTGTGTGTGTGTGTGTGTGTGTGTGTGTGTGTGTGTGTGTGTGTGTGTGTGTGTGTGTGTGTGTGTGTGTGTGTGTGTGTGTGTGTGTGTGTGTGTGTGTGTGTGTGTGTGTGTGTGTGTGTGTGTGTGTGTGTGTGTGTGTGTGTGTGTGTGTGTTTACAAACTTGAAAGCCTGCCTCCTGTGTAAGGCCTGAGCGAAAAATTAAGTTATCTCCCCCACCCTCATGCCTGTATCTTCTTACACCCTCCCTCCTTGTCACTATCCCTCTCCCCTGCCCTCCCCTCCCCTCACCCCCTTCCACCGAGTCTCTCCCCTCTATTATTACCTACCCCCCCCATCCACCTCTTCTGAATGCTCCCCTCTCCCCACCCTTCACCCCTCTCCATCCAGCATCCCCCCCATCAATCGCTACTCCCCTCCCCCCACCCCCCATTTCTCTTCCTCCAGCATCCCTCTCCCCCTCGTCAGTCGCTACTTTGCTACTTCTACCCTCCCAGCAGCACATTTAGGGACTTGGATGTAACAGCGACTGGTGCAGGTCGTATTTCAGGTGAAGATCAGAATTGTCTGTTTTTATCACCTTTTGCGAACTTGACAGGAATTAACCTCGAAATTCTCCTCCTCCTCCTCCTCCTTCTCCTCCTCCCCCTTCTCCTCCTCCTTCTCCTTCTCCTCCTCCCCCTTCTCCTCCTCCTCCTCCTTCTTGTTCTTATTCTTCTTCTCCTCCTACTCCATCATCATCATCATCATTATCATCATCATCATTATCATCATTATCATCATCATCATTATCATCATTATCATCATCATCTTCTTCAAATTCCTCCATTTCCAATAAAATACATCATCGGGTTGAAGAGGCTCATGCTCTCTTCCCCTCTCTCGCTATAGTTCGTTCACTCTAACTTGGTCCAGATTTTCGTCCGTTTTGTAGCTAGTTTCACGCTGCTCTCAGTGGCAGAAAAAGACAATCCTACGCCTCTACAACCTTTCCATAGCACTTTTTCGTGACTGGAGAGATGACAAATTTGGGCCAAGTTAAAGTGAAATGAGTATGCCTTGCCCCATAGCCCCCCCCTCCCATCCCCACTACCCCTCCATCAGCCCCTCCCTCTCTCTCAATCATGCCATGCTCCACTCAGTCTCTCTCTCTCTCTCTCTCTCTCTCTCTCTCAGTGATAGAAGGGCCAAATCCAATCTCCTCCCTCCCTCTTCCTCACCTCCTGTCCAGGCATCGCAATTTTTTCCCAAATTATCTCGCCCTATAGAGTTAATTCTGGACAAATTTGCGTGTCCATTTTCGAGTTTTTTAGTTCCTTTTGTTTATTTATCTATTTATTCATTTATTTATTTTTGTTATATCTAAAATGGTATAATATATTTTTCCTGTTTCTGAACCCTAATTATTTCGATTATTATACTACCATATGACTTTTCTGTCTGCACACCTTCATCCTTCCCTTTTCTTTCCTCAGTTTTTGTAACTTATATATGCCCTTTTTTTTCTTTTTTTTCTGGCTCAGTTTCTTTTTCCCCTACTTAATCTTGTTTTTTTCTTTCATTTTATATATCCATACTACTGTTTTCGAACAATAACACATTTCAATATTGGCCACCATACTGCTTAAAAAAAAAATGTGCTAAACTGAGTATCAACACTTGGTTATCTCAGATTTTACCAAAGCTATAGCACACCTACCCACATCGCTGGAAAGCTTATAGAAAAGAAATAGGTCTTACTTGGGTGTTTTTTCTCAACGTTTCAAAATGTTCATTAATATCTGACAAGTGGGATCACACACTTCTTCTTTTATCTAAAATAAAAACTGCACACTACTTTTCGCTGAAAGAACAACACTGGAAAGCTGGGTCACTTGAGGATGTTCCACATTTTCAAGTGAGGACGTCTATAAGTTTTTTTTTTTTTCCTGCAATCTCAATGTAACTTTCTTCAGGTTAGCATACTGTTTTCGAAGTAAAAGGATTAGATATTGTCTTCAATAATTCCCTAACTACCTGAGATCTTTCCTGGCCTGAATATAATTGTCTGATGAATACCTGGCCAAAGAAAAAGTGCGCCACTCTCCCTGTACCCCTTTCTCTCTTCCACCGTCTCCCTCCCCACCATAATGCTTCACCCTTTACTTCCACACCACATACGGTCTTGCTTCTCCTCCAGCACGTTCAGTCTCCCCTCCAATTTCTTTTTTTTTTTTTTTCAACACTACCCCTGTGCAATCAATGAATATTTCCAAACCATTTCCAGGTATTTCTCTTTATTCATTCAGCAACGCCACCTATCACTCCTGCTGCCATTCGTGCTAGTCCATAAGTTCCCATAATTTCATGTATTTATGCCGCTTATACCTGGAATTAATTCTGATGTCATTTCTATAGCGCATGATTTAGGTAGTTATTTATTATTCTGGGTCCACTTTTACCACTATACTAATGTCGACGGCAGTCCACTTTCACACGGCTTCCTCTTCACCTCCAGACAAACCATTTTACGCTTCAGGGTACCACCAAGTTCTCGTACAGTTCTCCTTGGAAGTGATCTCTCTCCTCTCACTCCACACAGCCAAGGTTACACAGCACAGTTCATACCTAAACACTATAAATCTCGCACAACACCTGGCCACTCATATACATCGTACTCTGGAGCTTCACTATTTCCCGTCGTGATCTGCAGCTTCCCTCTGTATCCTAAATTACGTACGTAAGAAAAAAATTAATGTAAAATTTCATTACCTTCTTATGCAATCCATTTCATTCCCAGTCACCACCCTTTTCAGCTCTCTCACTTCCTGCCAGCAAGACCGCTCCCAAAGCACAAACATGTTACACTGTGTTTTCATGTTAACTCATATGCCTTCTTTTCTCATTTCCGTCTCCATGACTGCTATACTTAGCTGCTGCCACTCTCATTTCCCTGACTACTATACTCCATCCACCTATACGAGTACATTAATATACCTGGGCATGTTACACATCCCTGCGTTACACCACTTTATTCTGACGATATCACTAAAATCTGTACCACCTTCATGTATGCAATACTACCCTCATAAAAGAGCATTATTTTCACCCAACCAGCACCCCTACGACGTCAAATATGCTCAAAGTTGGTCAGAAACTTCATCGTAAAAATTCTATAAAGCTCTCTCCATTTGGGCTCTGTATTCACTCAGCTCTTTACGTCTCGCATTTCTCCTCTTCCCTCCCAACATTTCACTTGTCTCATTACGGTATTTCACACAGACGCAATCAACTCAAAGAAAAAATCGACAACTTATGTGCTTATAATTTAAAAAGTTGCGTAATGACCTACTGCACAATAACTACTCTCTCTCTCTCTCTCTCTCTCTCTCTCTCTCTCTCTCTCTCTCTCTCTCTCTCTCTCTCCCTCTCAACAAAACATTTCTTCCTTTTGTTTTTCATCATTACGGATCAGTAGTCCACCTCAGACAACCACACTGCCTTCCCCTCTAAATAACATGCTCCTAACCCAAACCAAAAACACACCACTCCACAAAGCCCTCCACTCCATAAAAACCGCACTTTTCCTCCACAAAACTATATTTCTTGAGCGCCGAGAAGTGCATGAATTAATTTTCCCTTCCGGCAGTGGACGGAACGCCGAGGACGGGATGACTTACAGCTCAGTGATGAATGGAGGCTGGGAAGGATGGATGGAGGAGTTGGGGAGGGACAGGAAGTTGGGGAAGGAATAAGGAGGGCGTGGGGATGGGGTCTGGGGAAGGATGGAGGAGTGGGGGAGGGACAGGAAGTTAGGGAAGGAATAATAATGGGGTGGGGATGGGGTCTGGGGAAGGAAGGATGGATGGAGGAGTGCTGAGGGATGAGGAAATGGGGGGAGAAATAAAGAGGGCGTGGGGATGGGGGATGGGGAAGGATGGAGGAGTGAGGATGTAACAGGAAGTGGTAATGAGAAAAAAACAATCTCCATTAACCCTTTCAGTACCATACAGTCTTTAATATAAAATTCTTCCAACCCCCATATACTTCTATTCAGTTTAAGAGTGACCTGTTGTAATGTCAAATTTTGGGGTCAAGCTTAAAGTTAAAATTAAAAAGAAAATCATAATAATAATTTGGTAACAGCTCCTGTGGATTTTAGGTCGAGCCAAATTATTCATGGACTTTTATTTATTTATTTATTTATTCTTTTTTTTTCGGATGTTAACATGAGGCAGAGAGAAATATAAAAGCTAAAGCCGACGCCAGTGCTGTGTTGGAGGCAAATACACTGGAATATGCACTACGGGTATACATGAGAGAGAGAGAGAGAGAGAGAGAGAGAGAGCGCAAACTCACTCACTCACACACACACACACACACACACACACACAGTCCGTCAGTCATTGCTCAGTGGCCAAATTATCCGAAAATATTGTAGAAAAAATCCTGGTACAGCTGGCCGCACTCCCGCGAGGGCCACAGCGTTGTCAACGCTGGCCAAGATATTTACTCAAACACTAGTAGAGAGATGCGTTCGAAGCATCCACAGCCAGTAAGAGAGAGTCGTACAGAGAGAGTTTTGGGGGGAGGAAGGGGGTTTGAGGAGAGTGGGGGGATACCTATGCACGAGAGGTGAGGGATGACGTCTGAAACAGATGAGTGGAAGGCTGGAAGCTATATATAATATAAATCTACAATACCTGGTAACAAATCATATATATTTTAATACCTTTATTGTCAAGTTATTACCGCTGTGAAAAGTGGCACAGTTAATGCTTGGAAACCATAAAGCATAATGCTATTGAATATAGCAAATGTGAATCCTTAATACTGCATGCTCTCGCTCTCTCTCTCTCTCTCGCTCTTGCTCTTGCGCTCTCTCTCTCTCTCTCGCTCTTGCTCTCTCTCTCTCTCTCTCTCTGTATATATATATATATATATATATATTTAATCTGCTATCATGTGAAGGTGAATGGGAGCCCTGATAACTCCACGATGCGATGACGCAACGATGCGATTTTAAACTGCTCGTTAGGTAACGCTAGATATGGGCGATGTTGATATGTGCCAGTGGTGTCAGCAGCTGCCACATTCCGGATGAAGTTACTTACATTTGTTACATGTGATTAATAAACAGCATTCTGATTCATTATTTTCAGGCAGTTTTTGTCTGTATTTTACAGCGTCCATTGCTTGGAAACAACAATAAAATAAAATACCATTAAAGTCTACAATTATGAATCTTGATCGGTTGTCTTTGTTTTGCAGTATAATATTTAAAGTTGATCTTTTTACTTTTCATGATGGCAAAAGTAACACCGAAAAAAATAAAAAAAAATCTTTTAATAAATATTACACTTTTCTGTCGCCTCAACAATCGTCATATCTCGCCTCTCGTGTACAGGCACCCACCTACCCACCTCAAACCCGCTCCCTCCCTCAGTCCTGTGAATGCTTCGATCAGAGCTCACTACTAATGATTCGCGGTTACTATCTCGGCCAGCGTTGACAACACTAAGGTGGCCCTCGCTGGAGTGCGGCCAACTGTACATTTAAAGTGCACTACAGGAAACTCCCTAGCAATTCTTCCTTACCGATTTATTTCTGGAATATGGCAAGTTAACCCTTTCACTGGTATGGAGTAGTTCCGTAATTTATTCCTTCAACTTCCGGGAGATTTTATTCAACTTCCGAACGTCGCTTTGTACTGAGGAGGACAGTTAAATCTATGCCTGTTCAAGATCAAAATTTTTACCATAAACTCATAAAACGTCCTGAGGCAAAAAGGAATAAAATGAAATAGGCATAATAGATTGTGTGGGTTAATGTATCTTTGTGGCCAATAAATATCTATCTATCTATCTATCTATCTATCTATCACTACAATTGGCGAGGCTAACGAAACACCATCACTACCATCACGACCATGTCTTGATTCTTCCCAGCAACCTCCAGACAATTGCTCTCGTAGTAAAGGATTCAGTAAAGAGGAGACTGCAGTATGAGGGGAGATGTGCCAACCAGGACTCCCCCCCATCTGACCTGCTCCCCACCTACTCCCTGCCTCCCACCTCCATCCTGCCCCCCACCTCTCTCCCCCTCACACTGACCGCCCCCAACCTCCACCTAACCCTGACCTCACCCCTTTCACCATCACCTCCACATACCCCCTCCCTCGGCCCCCCACCATCACACTCATAATAACACCTACCTATCGACTCTCCCTCTAACTTTGACCACACCCATCTTCGCACCCACTGACTCCACACCCACCATCACATCCACCTTATCCACTATCTTCACGCACTAACCCCATCCACACACACACACACACACACACACACACTTCCCAACACGGCCAAACCCCTTCAACCCCACGATTACAAAACAAACCATCGAATAAAAATAACATCTTCTACTATTTATTCACTCATTACAACCCATCAATAATTCTCCACAATCCCCCAAGACTCTACCACTGTGGTTAGAGAAGTAGTGTGCTGTGTGAAAGGACACGTGTTCGATTTCAGGATGTGGCAGGGAAGAGTTACAGTACCTAAATTCCCTTAAACGAGATTTTGGTCATCTTCAGCAACACTTACCGACATGTCATATAACACACCCTCAATAATACCATTGCACAGGTCATAAGACACCACTAACATGTATTCATCTGGACGGTGGGTATTAGCGCCGAAGTGTTGATATGTGACGGTGTGTGGCGCGCTAGACTGCTGGGCCTCTGAGAACGATCATTAAAAAAAAAAAAAAAAATCTACTAGCATCCAACAACTCTCAACAACCCAATCATGTATTTCACTTACAGAACCCCACTGTTATCCATTGAAACTCCTACCATGCAGGATCTAACTTTGCACGACTGGGTAAGTGGTGGTCTTGTGGTGCAGGAGTGGACTGCTGATTGTCCGAGTCAGAGATCGATCCCCCACTAAGACCTAGGACAGTCTAAGGATTTATATTGCTCCATAAAAACACTCCCTGTAAGAGCATCGTGCCAAACCAAAATGATATACCCTGGCATGTTGGAGTGCAGACGGTTCAGTGCCCAAACGGTGACGTGTGAGAATGTGTCGATCAGTCTCTTAGGTGTAGGAGGAATGCTAGATCTCAGGGAACGCACTTTTTAATCTAAGCCAAAATTCGGATAAATAAAGAAAAAGCTCTGCAACACACTAGCAACAAGTCAAGCTCTTGAGATTTTTCCTCTTATATATCCTCATATAGGCATATGAATTACACAGCCCATTCCCGTGACTCAACAATACTCTTCAACAAATGGCGGCTGGTACTTCATGTCACCACTTGGAAACTAATAGCCACCGTCCATACTGAATATACATGGTCGTCTTACGCAGGACTG
>NC_136998.1:29104996-29122496 GCF_032717465.1 Coenobita brevimanus
AGACTTAGCTAAATTGTCTGCCTTAAAGACCTCGTACAGTAGATAAATATAAACCTAGGCCCTCTCAACCACCATGCCGCCAAAAGGGTCCCTGGGGCAGCAAAAATGTGTGGGTGAAAGGAGTGCTGTATTGAGAAACTCCCCGACATTTGGACTACAGACATACGTGGGAAATCACATGCCACTCTCCGCTGGTGGGGCGCTGCGTGGCTATCAGCTGGGCTTCGGCAATAATCTACTGATCATTTCTCACTCGATTACTCTGAGCGAATAATTAACTGCCCTATGTTACGTTCACCAAATCTCTTCTTTGAGGGTTTTAAGCACCCTAGGCGATGAAGATTAAAAATATGATTGGTTCACTTACCGGGCTAAACATTATTGCAGGGATCTCAGAGGAAACACTGCACCAAACACGAGCAAGTATGATACACCAATTTCAGCCAAGTTTAAATGTTGAATGAGATCACTTAAAGATTAATGATAACTGTGGATAAACACACACACACACACACACACACACACACACACACACACACACACACACACACACACACACACACACACACACACACACAGCCCGACACACTTTCAGCAAATCCAGCTACGGAGCGAATCATGCAAGGATATCCAACCTTGTCCCCCTCCCCCATCTCCCCCTCCTCTCTCTCCCTCACCACATCCACCCTCCACTTGAACACCGCCAATCCCCCCTCCCTCCCCCACGCTGCGAATCCCCAAGCGTGCCTGGGGTAATGTGCTCTCAGGGATAGTTTGGTGCCATTTCAATCAGCGAGTGGGCCTTCATCATCCGGAACTATTTGAGGCTCAACAGACGCACAGACACGGCGACGGTGGATAGGCAATGAAAGGGATGGCATATTGGATTTTAGTCAATATACTTGTTTACTTCTACATTACTACTACTACTACTATACTACTACTACTACTACTATTTACATCAATAATGGTAACTACAACTGCTACCACTTATGTTACAATACGTTACTACTGACACCATCACTATTACTACTACAATTATTACTTTCATATGCAGAAAAGAGAGAACCCAAGGCTGAGAGCATTTCCTCCTTCCAAAATAGCATACACTAATTTAAAGAATGATAGCCAGATTCAAGACCTTTCCATTTCAAGACGCCTGAACACACTGAGTTTAACCTGCTTTCCTACAATGATGTCTGATTTTAGTTCATCCTTTCCTGCCTCCACACGGTTCAAATCAACTTAGGAATAGCCTCTCGCAATGAAGGGGCTCATGATCGTGATACCTAACCCTTAAAATTCTAGAACTCTCCTAAGCTAAATAATATCATCTAAAGGCAGGGTGAAGAAAAAAAGGACTCGAGTTGAAGGTGTAAAAAGACTGGATTCCTTATGTACATAATCGGACAATTCTCGCCATAATAAGTCTGGCTCTGGCCTTGTGTGGAGGCCCCCTAACTCTTGTATTAGTACGAAGGACAGAGGCAGGGAGTCTGTGTAGGTAGACGGGTGCTACGTGCCCGCCGTGCTGGGGAAAGGGGGACTTATATACACAGTTCAAAGTACAGCGACGAACGTAGTAGCAATGGAAGAGAGAAAGACAAGGGCCTGTTACCTGGAACAAAGAACATGGAAGCTTCAACCAAGGCCATCCCTATGCTCTCATCTTGTAAAATAATAATAATAATAATAATAATAATAATAATCATAATAATCATAAATAAACGGTAGCACGCACGGATTATTCTGCCTGACTAAAGTAAAAATCAGTATTGCATCAAAAGGGATAATCACAGAGCTAAATGGATACTACCACTACCAATAAAACCAGAAAATTTCCCTTATGCTACATTTACCACTGATACGGCCATACTAATCACAACTACACTGATAAAACTCTAATATAAAGCGAATAATCACTTTTCCTTTACTGGCTTTAGTTTTTTTTCCATCCGCTGATATGTATTTTATTCCTGCTATCTCCAGACGATTTTATTCAGCTGGGGAGAGATCTTGTACTGGACAGGTTATACAGTCATCATTAATCCATTTACAACGAACGGTCTCTTATGTTTGGTGGTGCAAGAGGAAAATATGAGATAGGCCCTGAGGATGAAGTGGTTAAAACTAAGTGAAATATATGAGGAAATTTGCCGCCCTCTCTCTCTCTCTCTCTCTCACGCCATTACCTCATCCCTCATCAGCATCAACCCTTAGCCCCTGACTCCCCTGAACACGTATTACTAAACCACTCCCTCATATTCCTCCCTCCTTATTAATTCCCTCTCACCTTTCACCACACTTTTCTCATCTCTTTCCTATCACCACACTTCACCACATGCCCTCACATCATATCACACCACACCACAGCCCACCATCCACACATAACACATCTTCCACACAACACAATATACCCACCTCGCGCCACACCACAGCCTCTTACACCATACCACAACCATACACCACTCACACCACCCAATACCCCATTCATCTTACACCACACCCACTCACACCACAACACAGCTTCCTCACTGCACACCACACCCACCCCACCCCACACCACAACCCCTCAGCCCACACCCACCTCTCCCCTCAACTGCAGCAAACCGCATCGACCCTCTCACTCCACACACCTGCACCACACAACGCAACGCCACAGCACACCACACCATTCCACGCAATGCCAAACCACAAACCCACACCACACCACACCACACCACACCACATCATACCATGCAACGCCACACACCACCACACCGAAACATCACCACACCATATCCTGCCAAGGCCCTCTATACTATATCACAACCTACCACACAACACATTACTCAAACACCAAAGTCATCGTTTATCACACCACACCACACCATACCATGTAGCTAACAAAATACTACACCACACTCAACCAACTCTCAACGTACCACACCCTACCACATCACACATTACTGCATCCACCCAGACTACCACACCACACACCATTACAATACCTCCAGTTGTATTATACCAAAAAACTACATACTATACCACACCCAGACAAACACACTACACTATACCAAAACACACCAACCACCACTACAACTACCAATGCAAACACCACACCATATAACAGAATATCAAACCAGACATACCACACAACACCCTGCCACACCACACACATACTACAACCGCTCAAGCTAAATCACACCATAACATACACTAATATACCACACCACACCAACACAAACCCAACTCACTCTGCCCCATCTCACACCAGACCATTACGCAGATGACACCGCCCCGCAGTGCATTACGCCTCGCCACACCACATTATATAAAACCCCATTCAGCCAACCCACACCACGCTTCATTGCATTGCCACACCACGCTTTATCACATCATTATGCTACACCAACAGGGACACCTCACACCACACCGAAAGAGTTCACGTAGGATGGAAACTAATGGATCTCCCCAACAAACATTTTTTTCCATACGTGGATGTAATTCTTCCACGCTGTACCAATTAACATCGCACGATATCACTACATTTCTCCTGCTTACATAGTTGGCCACATGACACAACGCGAAGCTACACTATACCACACGACTTCCCACCACAGTCCAGTATACCACACCACGCCATCACAACCCAACACACCACAGCACTTTCACATTCACAACTCACCACACCACACTAACACTACTCCGATCTCCGTACCACACACACCATACTGCACCACTACTCACCACACTGACACAAGCAGTACAAGCAATCACCACCAATCACAAGAGAATACAAACCTGGATCTGGGTTCTTACACACCTTGCATATCAAACTACACCATCAACACATTATCCCTCACCAAACACCATCCCTCATCACAACCCAACAGGTGAAACTGGAAAGGAACTAGTGAAAAGAAAGGAAGAGGAAAGCAGAGTATAATCGAATGAAAGGTGTAGCTGGTATGGAAAAGGGTAGTGGTGATGGGAAGAGGAGAGAGAAGAAGGGGAGTAGAATGAAGGAAGATGGTGGTGAGGGGAAGGAAAGATGATGAGGGGAGAAGAAAGTAGCGAACATCTGTGGTGACTTGGAAGGGAAGGGGGTTGAGAGAGGGAGAAAACAAAAAGAGTAGAAGAGAAGCACAAAGGGGATTACTAAACATGAGCAGTAGGAGAAGGGACGAAAGGGGAGAGGTGGGATGTAGGGAGGATAAAGGAAAGGGAGGTGGGGAGGGGGAGGGGGGATGGGGGTGAAGGGTGGGGGTGAGGGGAATGGAAGGGAAGTGTTGGCATGGTGTCGGTCGATATCTCCCCGGTCACTCGACGGTAAAGGTCAGAGAAGTGGGTTAACGCACTATATAGGGGAGGAGGGGCGAGGGAAGGAAGGATTTGGAGGGTGGACAACCAGGGCAAAGGAGGAAAAGGGGGAGGAGGTGGAGTGTGGAGGTAAAAAAAAAAGGACAGTAGGAAGTGAAGTACATGAGGGAGGACTGGAGTAGGAGGATAGAGTGAAAAGAGACTGAGAATTTAAGGAAGGAGGTTGTAAGCAGAGGGAAAATGTAAAGATGGGAAAAGAAGATAGGGTTGTAGAAGGTGATGAACGAGTACATGACAGAAGCTATGACAAGAGATACATATGGGTAAGAAAAGAGAGTGTAGGGGAGAGGATGAGTAATATGGGAGAAGTAAAAAGAAGGGAAGGGAAGACGACTGGAAGTGGAAATGACAGAGGGAAGGTAAGATGGAGGGAGGGGAAGTGAGGGGTTCTACCAAATTTCTCTACCACATCTTTCCATCACTATACTTTCCATGTTATGTCACTTCACCACAAATATCTCCACTACAGGTCTCCCACCCCATATCATGTAGGTATTAAATGGTACTGACCTGTTCACACACAACGAGAATGGCGGAAGTGGAGTAAGAAAGCGATTGTGGACTACGGAATGTGTGGGTCAGGAATGGCACAACAATGGCGGACAACGAAGTGAGACAGGAATGATGAATCGGGAAATGATAGCAATGATGAACCAGGGAATGACAGTATTGGTGGACCAGGGAATGAAACAGTAATGATGGACAAGGAAACGAGAGAGAAAAGGTGGCCCAGGGAATGACAAAGCAATGGTGGACCAGGGAATGACACAGCAATCATGGACCAGGGAATAACAGTAGGCTGGTGAACCAAGGAAGGAACAGTGGACCAGGGATGGACCACAATAATGAAAGAGCAGAAAATGAACCTGTCAATCCAACACATATGTAATCCCATCAATCAGTGGACGTTTTTATTGTCTAATCTAGCTATCAATTTTCAAGCGACCTCTCTGATTCAATGACTAACGTTCATCAAAACTAAGCTGTCTGGTGAGGGCCCGGAAGATTTATCGAGCCTCGTCCATAACTACAAAGGAGTTAAATAACGTCCACTGACGGTGAGGTGTATTTTAACCTCAAGTGGTGTACGGAATAAAATACACAGATTCGTAGGTGAAAAGTTACATTACTATCTTTCAGGACATGCAAGATACAGACACCAATAATTCTTTATATCAACATCCTTAATATTTAGTCTGTTTTCTTTCGGGGCAATCATACAAATATATAAGAGGGAAAAACAATATCACACGATATAACAATAAAACACCAACATAAGCAACGAAATGATGATGATATAATGAAATAAAGTCGAACAGTTAAGATAATAAACAACAAGGGGTGATTACACAGACAGGTGGGCACTCAGCAGGTGGCCAGGTGCTAATGAGTCAACACAGGTGACTCATTAGGGAGGCTTTTGTGGGGGACGGATGGTGAAGTTTGTGAAAGGTAAAGGAAGTGATGTGCTATGGTAAGGCTTAAATCACGTAAAACTCTCTCTCTCTCTCTCTCTCTCTCTCTCTCTCTCACACACACACACACACACACACACACACACACACACACACACACACCAGTACCAGCAGCAAACACTTCCTGACATCCTCTGCTGCGACACACTGACACACAAAGTCCGCACTGTCACTCAACTAGGCCGTCTCAATTTGCGCCCCTCCTCCCATTCCTTCACCCCGATTCTTTCTCCTTCCGATTTCCCCTCACCTACATTCCTCTCCAACAGTCCACTATCTATGCTCCCTCCCTACCCTCCCCACTATCCTCTCACGTCCCCCCCTTATTCTTCCTCCTCCCCAGATCTTCCTCTCATCTACCTCCCTCACCCAAACCTCATCCCTCATTCTCCCTTCTCATTAATCACCCTCTCTCCTCTCCCTATTCTTCCTCCTCCCTTCTATCGTTCTCTCAATTCTCCCTTCCCTATTGTTCTTCCTTCATCTTTCACCCTGACACCTTCCCCCTTCTTCCTTCCCCACCCTTTCCCCTTTCATTCTTCCCATCTCCCCCGTCACCCTTTCATCAATCCCTACCCCCACCACAAAGCTTCCTGCTTCTCCAACTATCACCACTTCACTTATCCTCGTCCCCCTTCTTTCTCCCACACTCATCCTCTCACCCCCATTTCTCCTCCCCCAGCTCTCATCACTCTCCATCCCATCACCCCCTTCTTCCTAGCACCCAACCCCTCTCAGTTCTCCCTCCCCCTCTAACCTCCTCCCATATCTATCACTCTTCTAACCCCCCTTCTTCCTCCTCTCCCCTCCCCTCCCCTCCCAAATCCTCCTCCTCCTTCCTTCTTTCTCCCCCCACCCCTAAACCCCTCTCACCCCCCTCACCAGGTGCCAAAAACCAACTGGATTCGCCCTGACTGACACTGGTATTGGGAACGCAGTGACACGAGAGAGAGAGAGAGAGAGAGAGAGAGAGAGAGAGAGAGAGAGAGAGTGGAGGAACACATGACAACAGAAAGATAATTAGGAGAAAAAGGTGAAAATAAGGCAGTAGAGAAGACTGGACAGGAAGGGGATGAGGAGAAAATATATGAAACTGAAAAGGAAGAGAAATATCCTATAGAGAGGACGTTCAAGAGATGCAAGAAGACAGAAGAGGTTGAGGAAGAAGAGAAATGCTAGGAAAGGTTAAAGAGGGAAAGGGAGACGGAAGAGAAAGAGGTTGAGGAGGAAGAGGGAGAAGACAGGGAAATATGTGTCAGATAATACGATTACATAGAGAGAGCAAGGAAGAGGGCCAGAGGGGTGGAGGAAAGGGGAAAAAGAAGGATGAAAAAGTAAAAACAGAGATAGATAGATAGATAGACAGATAGATAGATATAGGTAGATAGACTGATTGACAGACAGACAGACAAAGAGACAGAAGGAAAGAGGTAGGTGAAATGGGCAATGGATGGGATAGGAAGAGAAAGAACTGGAAGAAAGCAAGAGAAAAGAGTAGAGAGCAGAGGAAGGAATTGAAGAGGTAATGGAAAGAGAGGGGAAGGGAGATATAAGAGAGAGAGAGAGAGAGGGACAGAGAGAGAGAGAGAGAGAGAGGGAGAGAGTGAGAGAGAGAGGAGAAACTAAACACAGAGAAAAATTACGTGAGGATCAAATGACTGAACAGGAAGGAGAAGGAAGAAGGAATAGGTAGAGAGGAAGAATGATAACGCAGGGAAGTAAAAAGGGGTAATAAAACAATATCACAAAGGGAAAGAAGACAGAAGCATGAAGGACAAAAAGGCAAGACGGAAATAGGCGTGAATTAAAGGATACCAAAAATCGGGGAGAGAGGAACCAGAAGAGAAAGGAATAAACATGGTCTGAGAGGGAAAAACACACGTCACAAACATATTATATAAAAAGAAAAGGACAGGAAGGTGAAAAATATTGACAACAGAAAATAACGCACAGAAAGAGACACAAGGGACAAGAAGAAAGTCAAGAAAAACGCGAGAGTATAAAAGAAAACAAGGGTAAAAGAAGAAGGGAGCAAACGAGGAGGACGTGGAGGAGAAAGGAAACGAATAAAAACGGAATGTAAAGAGAACACGAGAACAAGAGGAAACACTGGACACGATGCACATATAAAAACCAGAGAGGAAAAAGACTGAAAGACATTTGGAAAGGTATGAAAAATGGGGATAAAAAAGTGTAAAAGACAAGAGCTTTCATTCAGCGAACACTCTTTCTCTCCTGCCACGTCCACCAAAGCCAGTCTTACTTCGGCCAAAGTGCCTGTGAGTTTTATTTCTGGCCAAGAATATAGATATGTACATGGTGTTTAGACGGATAGATAGATACATTCATAGACAGTTAAATATAGACAGACGAATAGACAGACAGAGATAGATAGACAGATAAATCAATAGACAGGTAGGTAGGTATGTAGGTAGGTAAGTATACATTAAAGCGGTGTCCTTTCATCCACTAGTACTGGTAGATGAGTATACGAGCTTAATTATGCCTACTACCAAACCATTTCACTTGGCTCATGGATAAACTCACGGTCTAAGGAGGTAAGAAGCTCCCAGTGGCCCAGTAATTCTCTCACAAACATATATATATAAAGGGTGATTCATATATAACGCTCCTCTTCACTCCGACAGGTTATTTCTTGCGTGTTGCGTGTACGGCTTTCAGTGTCAGCCCTGAAGAACTTATCCATCTCCAGCCCCCACTGTCACACCAACACCCGCACCAGCAGACTGAGCCGTCCAGTGAGTTCCTAGTGATGAGCAATTTATGGACGGCCCTTTACATAAACAAATAAATCCCTCATCATTCACATCACCATCACCCTGACTGCTTTTCGACGTAAGGATGGGGTGAGGCAGGATCCAAAAAAACAAGAAAGAAAGGGTAAACCAATATCAAATAAATACACAATATGGACGAAGACGGTGGTTCTACTGAAGACATATCCACTAAATACTTCCCCGTAGGTAACTTCCTTGTGAAAATCAATATGGAAGCTATCTATCTATCTATCTGTCTATCGATCTATCTGTTGCAAGACCCCTTAATCCCAGGAGGAGTGGCCACAAACAAATCACCTCCACATCGCCCTCCGACGGCCTGCCCTCCCTCTAACTCACATCCCCCTCCGTCATTTAACTCTCCACTACATCCCTCCATCTCATCCTTGGTCTCCCTTTCCACCTCACTCACATACATTCTTCTAGTCAGTCTCTCTCTATCCTCTGCAAACAACAAAAGAACAAAAGAAACAAACGATAAAACTCAGTAAGCACAGATAACCATACTCCCGCTGATAAGGGAAACTCCGCATCATCTCTCACTCAGCAGTTTAATTTTCCTGCACACCTCAATATCCTTTTGCATATTCCTAGTGCAATCTATATCGATATTAAGGGCAGCAAGTACATACAAGAGAATATGAATACTGAGTGTCATGTGGATTATAGAACTTCACTTCGGCACACACCAGACGATTTTGCGATGTTATTAAATGGAAGTTGAACCACTGGAGCCCAGGTGTTACTACTACCTCCATTAATCCTCTCAAATTCGCGTCATCTGCAGTATTTATATGGACTAACACCAAGAGATTTAATTCAGCTGAGGGAGCGTCACAGTAGTCTGAGTGTTAAAGTGTAATAGTAGTTGCAGCTCACCATCCTCCATTCAGGGGTTAGGGAAGAAGTTGAGGGACAAATTATATAACCAGGCACCTCCATCAACCAGTTACATCAGTGCCACCACGTGAAGGCGCCCCTCTCCAGCACCCAAAGTGAAATAAATATAACTAAAAGGAGGGTGCTATGAAGCCTTACCACGCCACCCAGGATGTAGGTCGGGAGTCCAATGCAATATCCTGTTTGTGCCCCCCTCCCTCCACCTCCATCCTGAGCCGCGGATAAAAATACAGCTGGGAGAGGAGGAAAAAGCGCAGTGTGGAGCTATGAAGGCCGATTCGGCGACGCGCGTCTCTATATCATTCTTTCTACCACAAACCGAATTCATTTCAGACTGGGTGGGAGTGTAAGCAGGACAGGAGAAACATAAGGCACGTATCCTCTAAATTGTTACTGTTATAAATTACGTCGATATTAAAACCACATAACACACAATATAATGCAAGGTGTTATACGCAAAATAAATCTCTAAGTAAAAGGTCCTTAGTAAAGACTGTGTTAAGGTGTTATATACAAAATAAATCGCTTTGAAAGAGGTGCTTCGTAGCCCCCTATACCAGGCCCAAGTCCTGCAGTGACCTTGGCCTTTGCAACTCCCTTTTTCAGCCCTGATTTTAACCTCTTGCTCAGCCATCCATTAAGTAATGAGAGTTAGACTGACACGGTTGACTTTGCCCTCCCTCCGTTGCCCTTTCACGGTTCATGCGTCTCACTTCATTAAACACACACACACACACACACACACACACACACACACACACACACACACACACACACACACACACACACACAGCACTGACATCCTCTCTCTCTCTCTCTCTCTCTCTCTCTCACACACACACACACACACACACACACAGCACTGACATCCTCTCTCTCTCTCTCTCTCTCTCTCACACACACACACACACACACACACACACACACACACACACAGAGCACTGACATCCTCTCTCTCTCTCTCTCTCTCTCTCTCTCACACACACACACACACACACACACACACACACACCTCCAGCCGCCGCATCAATCATCATCATCATCATCATCACCCTAAACCTATTTCCCACTAACAAATGCTTTACTTGGCCCAATGACGGCTTAAGGTTTCTCTCCTCTATATAAACCGTCAGGAGTCATGTAGCATATAACATCAAACTCAAACCAATGCAATGATAAGAGTAATTGTGGTCTAATGGGTTGCGGCGCTCCAACAATATAGGGTCCGTTAGGGTTCACATCCGAGGAGTGTTTGGGGTTTAGTGCTCTCATAATGCCGCTCAGGGACGAGAGAGGCTGGTCACCCTCGCTTTAAATGTTGAAATTGAGTAACCCAGTCCTTAAGTGAAAATAAAAAAAATGGATGACAGAGAAATAGACAAATTATAGTCACCCAGTAACTTATAGCCTGAAAGTGGAGAATAATACCTATGTCTAAACTGCAGTGAAAAGGTTAGATCGAAGTGCTCTTTTCTCCACACCTAATTTCACCTGGATTTTCACCGAACACTGCAGTACAATCAGTTTCAACATGACCACTTATTTCATGGACCAACTTGTCACATATAACACCCAGTCCCTTCATCATCACATACTAGTGCTTCCTAACTATCCCTTTAACACATTCTTCACATACCTCATTCTGTCTCTTCACCATCACATACATATTCCCTGGCACATCAGACGCTATTCTCATACTGCCTAACACATCCACCCTATACATTATACACTCAGTTCTTTCACCATCACATACTGCTGAACCCTCAACTTCCCACACCCTTCACATTTCTCACTCAGTCTCTTCACCATCAAACTTCCAAATTATCCATGTAACACCCTAGTCACCCACCACACCTCATCCTATACTTCAACATAGGTCACCTTTTCACACTGCCGCAGCCTATCACTTCCACACTAGTCCCCATCGGAGGCCACCTTTTCACGCTGCCGCAGTCTACCGCTTCACCCTAGTCGCCATCAATGGTCATATTTTTACATTGTCGCAACCAACCATTTTTAGCCACCATATACCATAATGTTGGCCATAATAGAGTACACGTTATCAAAGGCTTGGTGTCACGAACATATGTATTCATCAGGATCTGCATGGGATTACTACTGGCCCCATATAATGTCCCTGTCACCGCCACACTATGCCCCCTGTCACTCTCACCTTACCCCCTTGGCAAGCCCACACCGTCCCCCTGCCAACCCCATACCACTTCCCTATCGACCCTATACCACCATCCCTCTCAGGCCTACACCAAGGTCACTGGTATTATTAAGCCTACATCTAATTCATGTCGCAGCCGGGGTGTAAGTTAAGTTATATTCAGCCCTGTCTCATCCATATACCCCTAGCCAACACATATTACATCAGTGAAACGACCATACTACACACTTCCTACATACACCACATCCTTTCCAACCCACACAACATCACACTTTCTATACGCACATCACACCTCTGCCACACCCACATCATACCCCTGCCACACCCTCACTACACCCTTAATACTCCCACAGAACACACTCTTTTCACACACCATTATAACCAGACATACTCCTTATTACATCTGTATCATATCCATAACATTCCCTGCCATACCCACACCATACCACCCTGCCACACCCATACAATACACCTACCACATCCCCCACGTCGTATACATACAATACACCTATTACACCCCTCGTCGCACCCACACCACACCCTGCCACATGCATATTACACCCCTGCCATATACCACATCCCTGTCGCACCCACACCCCTTGCACATACACGCCACATCCTTTTCACGCAGTATCGCATATCACTACTACACCCACACCACACCTCTTACGCACACCACATTTCTGCCACACCCACACCAGTGCCACACCCACACCAACACCCTTAATGAATCAGGTGCGTCCTATTCAGACGATATCAGTGTTGCTTAGGAAGTAATAAGACCATAAAGACCCTGTATGACCTTGACACGACTCTGAGGGCGTGTAAGGTCAATGAACTAACCCCTTCAATCCAGGTGCTGGAGGGGACGCCTTTATGTAGTGGTACAGATGTAACCATGACAACAGACGTGCCCGGTTATAAGAAAGTCCCTGAGTTCACCCTTATCACCCCAAAGGAAGATGGTGAATTGCTGAAGGGCAGCATAAGTCCGAAGTCCATCTGGCTTACGTTCAGATGACCCACCTGTGGCCATAACAACAACAACAACAACAACATCAACAACTAGTCCTTCTATCCAACGTCGTATTTCATTTATTCTCACCACCTTCAAACGATTTATTCAGCTAAGGAAGGGAAATCAGGCTGTGAAGCACTTAACTCAGACTGCCTCTAACCACGCCACAATAAACAGCTTCTCCAAGGGCATCAGAATCATCGTTGGTAGCAAGAATAAACTAAGAAATGTACGTCACTGGAGTCAATAAGTTAACCACACCCTTTTAAGAAGACCTCAGTAATACAGGGCAGTTGGCTAGCCATGCAGAGGCTGGGAGACAAGTTCGCCAACCACTGCAATGCGTCGGCTTCACAATTAGGGCATCTCCAGTATATTCTTCCCTGCGTATCACATCAAAGACACATACCACGACTCTCTCAGCCTGGGAATATTAGCCAGCAGAGGAAAGCGAAAAGTAGAAGAGGTGATATATTAGACGAACTTTTGTCGCAGTTTGTATACCAGTGTGAATGTCTTTTCATCTTCAATTTTATTTTTATCACGAAGACCTTATAAAACCTTATAATAGATAATTGTATGGGATGGATAATGTACCTCTTGTTCTAATTAGTCAGTCATTGTGCTATTAAAATTGACTTCCTTAATCAGGTGTTAGCTCTCACTAAAGGAAAACAGACATCACAGATGGAAAATGATCTCTTGCTGGCCAGTGTGCATCTCTCAAAAAAATAAAATATAAAAAAAAATAAAAATCACTAACATTCTGACATACCGCGTAAAGGGTTTTCTTCCTAGTGGTTTTCAGATTTGTAACACCTCTTCCTTAGCGACTTATTCTGCTAATTACCTGTACACTTCATATCCTCTTGTATGTTACTGATGCAAATAAGTCGAAACTAAAACTAAATAAATAACATACACAAGAATATTAAGGTACAGTACGTAAAATAAATAGTTAAGGAATAGGGGTTACGACGCCTTCTGTGCCACCTACAAAACAACAGGAGGGAGTGTGAAATATGGACCACCCAATGATGTAAGTGTGACAATTACTTATGTTATTTGTAGTGCTCAAAACTGCATAAGACGGCACAATACAGGATGATATAAACTGAGGTGGCAGTTTGACATTCCCAGGCTCCTATGACTCACATTCAGACCCGTTTGTTGCTGGACGCAATCGATGAAGGAAGAAGGTGAGGTTAAAATGGTGATAAGTTAAGGAAGGTTGTTAAGTTAGGTGGGTAAGTTTGGGTGGATAAATTAGTAGGAAAAAATAATTGTTAAACTGACCACATGACAGTTTTGTTGGTAATATTGTCAGGCAGAAGACTAATGGCCTATTTTGACTGCTGTTTTGACGGTTATGCGGCACGGTACTGGTATACACACACACACACACACACACACACACACACACACACACACACACACACACAGCACATAACTAGGAGCAGAAAACAAAGCTACTGCCACACACGCTGTCCATTAATTACCGCCTGCGAGTTCAAACAATTATTTTCAACGATTTCATTATGTCCTACACTAAAGGAACGCACTTTGCATTTTTTTCCTGCTATCTCCAGTTTTATTGAGCCTGAGGGAGATCTGTGTAGTTGGAGGGGTTAAATAAATCTCTCAACAACGCCTTCACTCTCAACAGATCCCTCGTAAGCTGAGTAAAATAGTCTAAATCACCGGATGTAAGAGGTTAAACTCGAGTTGTAAGGAGTTTGTTTTGACTCTATATTATCCCTCCAGCTCTACGTCTCTCCCAAGTCGAATAAAATCATCTGTAAGTGCCAAGAATAAAATAAAAATACCATTGGACTGACGGTGTTAATTACTAGAAAAAGATAAAGCTTAGTATTACGCCAACAGACTGCATTCAGGTCATTAATTCAATTTTTTTTTTTTTTAAGTCCCAGTCTTCCCCAAAAACAAAACCTTCATTCGTCTGTTTACACATTTTTTTTTCTGTTTCAATCTTCCCCTAAATCAATTGGTCGATTTACACACCGTTTTTTCTGGGTCCAAATCTTCCCTTAGAAAAGACCCACATTCGTCGGCTTACATTATTTCTTCAAAGTCCAAATCTTCCCCTAGAACAAGGCCCTCATTAATCCCCTAGACCAGGCTCATAATTCCACCAGCAGCAGCAAACAGCATGGCCTAGCGAGGCATAAAGAGTTAGGCAAGAGGAAGGGGAGGCGGAAATGTGAGGCTGGGACGGACTTCATATTATGCATGGGTCTGGATGTGGGTCAGGAGGGGTTGTGTGTAGAATACTGTGGGGTAAAGGCATCGGTGTTGGCAGGGCGAGTCAGGCTATCGAGAGTTGGCAATAAGATTTTTTTTTTTTCCCGCTGAGGCTTGGCTACGTTTGATTAGGTTAGCATCAATACGGCTAGGTTAGATAGGCTGGGTGGGAGTTCTGACGGTCTTTTTTCCACGAGAAGGGTTAGGTAAGGTTGGGTTAGGTTTGATTAGGCTATGCTAGGTTAGTCTAGGCTAGGCTAGGCTAGGTTAGGTTGGGTCAGATTAAGTTAGGTTAAGTTGTTATGTTTGGAAACAGAGGAGGATGTCGGATGCTGCTACTATCAGAAAATGTTGAATATGTGGGACAGAAGTTGAAATACAATAACTTTTGGCAGGGCTTTGGGGTTGTCTCTGTGGTAAGGTTAGGTTAAATAGGTCAGGCTGGGTCAGACGGGTTATGTCGACTGACGCTGTTACTGGGAAATGCTGGTGGTTGACGTCAGGCTTGCGAGAGTTTACAACAGGATCATTTGTCACTAAGGTCGCTGTCATTTAGACGGTAATTGCCGTAATGATCTGTGGAGAATAAACTGTTACTAAGGACATTTATCAGTGTTATGACCAAGAAGTGCCATTACAGTTAACAGCTATCGTCACGGTAAGGAACTGTTGTTATGGTCAAGAGCTGTCACTTCCTGGTTCGGTCAGTCGATGACAGAGTACAGGGTTGCCGCTTTATAACAGAGGTGTTCACACGGTATGGAACTGTCGCGACTTATCGTATAAAACTAACTTAATTAATTATCGCTACGGCAATAAAATATCTCGTGATGGCAGTAAACTATCGCTACGATAAAGTACTATCACTGCGATACTGATCAATCATAAAGATAATGAAGGCTTGCTGCGGTAATGAACTATATCCCTACTGTAATAAACTATCATTACGCTGCTGAAGTATATCGGTACTGCACTACCCTATCTCTACAGTAATGATCAATCGATGAGGTAAAGGACCATCACAAAGGTGTTCCTGTATGCCTCAGTTTCTGCACAACTCACGTTTTCCATTCCCCAGACGTTTATAATTATCTCCTCCATCATTTCAGTCTATATTTTCTTCCACTGATTTATAATGATCTCTCACTCTCTTCCTGTCTTCCCTGTTCTCCCCTCCTTCCCTCTCTTTATTTTGCTCCTTCTCTTTCTTGTCTCGACCTGCACGCTCCGTCTCCCCTCTTTCCAATCATTCTCATTAATCGTCCCCTTCTCCTCGCTCTGTTCCTCCTCCTCCCTTCCAGTTCTTCTTCTACTTCTTCTTCTTCTAATTCTTCTTCTAATTTTCACCATCTATCTCGTCTCCCTCCATACCTCCTCCTCGTCCTCCTCTTCTTCCTCTTCTCACTCTAACTACACATGCTCTTCCTCATTACTCCTTTTGTTTATTATTCTTTCTCTTATTATTTTCCCTCTCGCCTTCGTCTCCGTCACCCTCTCCTGTCCGTCTTTCTCCTTCTATCCCTCTTTCTCATCTCTCTTTCTTCAGATTTCTCTTTAATCCGAGCAGCTTTCAAAATGACGTGTTCTAAAGTATTTCAAAAGATCTGTAGCACATCCTCCTTACTTACTTATTTTGCACATTCTACTGTATATTCATTTTTCTTTTAATTTCCATAAATAATGTTTATCTAGCCATCTATCTATTTATCTCTGTATCCAGCAATTATATACACCAATATATTCATTTATCTATCTATCTATCGATCCACCCATCTATTCACCCATACATATATACATCATTATATTCATTTATATATCTATCTATCTATGTTTCACCCATCCATCCACCCATACATATATACATCAATATATTCATTTACTTATCTATCTATCTATCTATCCACCCATCCATCCACCCAAACATGTACACATCAACATATTCACCTCTCTATCTATCCACGTACAGTATATCAATATTCCTCAATCCCGGAAGGGGAGGCCACTAACGAATCGCCTCCATGTCACCCTTTACAATAGCATCAGACTGCCCTCTCCCCAGCTTACATCCCTCCCATTCATATACCCCTCCAAGCCAGCCCTCTTCATCCTCGGTCTCCTCCTCCCCTCCCCTCTCGCCTGTAAGAGTATATTAACATGTCATATACTGTAATATTAGTTTCAAAAAGGGTAAAAAAAAAAAAAAGAAGAGAACACGGCCCTCCAACTCTCCTCATCTTCTTCAGGATTCCTATTTCTCCTACTTCCGTCTTTTAAACCTCCCAACATCCCCTTCCCCCTTCCCTCCCCTCATATAGCCACAGAATGGAGTGAGGATGGTAGAGGGAAGGGACTGGCATAAAGAGAGAAAAGAGAGAGGAATGCAAGGAAGCGGGGGTGCAATATAGTGGGGTGCAACGTAAATATGGATGGGGAGAAAATACTAAGGGGAGAGCATTGGTACAGAGAAGCAAGGGAGGGAAATCCAAGAGAGGCGGTGCAGTGGGGGAGAGGA
>NC_136998.1:29129996-29132496 GCF_032717465.1 Coenobita brevimanus
ATCCATCCAAAGCTCACACTCGCTTTTATCTCAGGCAATTCTCACCACATACTCCATTCCACTGTATACTCCGCTTAACACAGCACACTCCTGTCTCGAATTTCACTCTCCCCACATGACCACACCTTCGGCAGTCGGTTGTGGTTCCAGAAGACGTAAGATCGATCCAAAACTGTGGCAGAGAATAGTTTGTGGGTTTGTATTTACTAAGAAAAAAAATCTTTATCGACTTCAATAATATTCACCGACGTCATAAAACAAGCTCAGCCTATACCATCATACCAGACCTGAATGAGACAGCCCTGGCATGCATTTCCAGCATGGATGGTGGGTATCAGTGCAGATGTGGTGACATGTGAGGGTCCAGGATAAGTATGAGGACTGTGGGACTCAAGCAATGAAATGTATAGTCAATACCTCCCTCCTTTCTCTCTGTCATCTCCCTTCCCTCCACTCACCCCTCCAATACCTCCCTTCTTTCCCCTCCATCATCTCCCTTCCCTCCATTCACCCCTCCAATACCTCCCTCCTTTCCCCTCCATCACCTCCCTTCCCTCCACTCATCCCTCCAATACCTCCCTCCTTTCCCCTCCATCACCTCCCTTCCCTCCACTCACCCCTCCAATACCTCTCCCCTTTCCCCTCCATCACCTCCCTTCCCTCCACTCACCCCTCCAATACCTCCCTCCTTTCCCCTCCATCACCTCCCTTGCCTCCACTTACCTCCCTCATTAACCCCTCCATTGCATCATAACCCCTCCAATTACCCCATTTTCTCAAGAGCTTCTCACCCCTCATTACCTCTCTCTCTCTCTCTCTCTCTCTCTCTCTCTCTCTCTCTCTCTCTCTCTCTCTCTCTCTCTCTCCCTCTCTCTCTCTCTCTCTCTCTCTCTCTCTCTCTCTCTCTCTCTCTTTCCTGTTACTCTCTTGTGATTTCCTTCTTTTTCTCTCCCTCCCTCCCTCCTCGTGTCTCCATCTCCTCTCCCTCTCCCCCTCTCTCCCTCCACTCCAACTTTTCTTAACTTCCCGAGTACTTCAAAATTCGGGACGTGAATCTGAGGTAAAAGGAATGTCTTTGTCTTGTAAGGCTTGTAAGAAGGAGGAGGAGGAGGAGGAAACCTAAAAAAAAACACTGGATGGAAGAAAAGGTAATTGAGAGAGAGAGAGAGAGAGAGAGAGAGAGAGAGAGAGAGAGAGAGAACTGAAAGACAAAACAACCTTATGTGGTAATAAAGCCAAACAGAATGGCGAAAAATGAGGGAGGGAGGGAGGGAGGGAGGGAGGGAGGGAGGGAGGGAGGGAGGGAGGGAGGAAGGAAGGAAGGAAGGAAGGAAGGACGGCAGGTAGGAAGGAACGAAGGGAGGAAAAGGAAGGAAGGATGGAAAGAAGGAGGGAAAAGGAAGGAAAGATGGACAGAAGGATGGAAGGAAGGGAGAAAAGAAGGATGAAAGGAAGGAAGGAAGAATGGAAGAAAGAAGGAAGGAAGGATAGAAGGATGGATGGATGGAAGGCAGGCAGGATGGAAGGAAGGAAGGAAGGAAAGAAAGAAGGAAGAAAGAAAAGATGGAAGAAAGGAAGGAAGGAAGGATGAATCGATAGAAAGACGGATATAAGATAAAAAAGCAAATGTGAGGAAAAAGGAGGGAAAGAAGAGTAAAGGAAGGAGAAAGGGGGGAGGAAAAAAAAAGTGAGAGAGAGGGAGAGAGAATGGTGAGGCTAGGAAACTTCTCTCTCTCGGGTGTTGAAGGGGATATTGCCTCTCTCTCTCTCTCTCTCTCTCTCTCTCTCTTCTTCCTTTGTGCTCCCTTTTTATTATATTCCTTCATTCCTTCACTCTCTCTTCCTCTCTCTCACCAACTCACTCTCTATCCTCCCCACTCCCTCCTCCCCTCTCCAGTCATTCCCTCTCCTCCTCTCCATTCGTTCCCTCACCCTCATTCCTTCTTCATCCCTACAACATACTTCCTCATCTCCTTCCCCAAAGTTAAATCCCCTTCCTTCTCCCTCCTTCTTTTCCCTCCCTTACTACCTTCCCCCTTTCTCCTCCCTCCGCCCTACCTTCCTTCCCTCTTTCCTCTCTCTTCCAAGCTTCCTCCCCATTTCCCTCTCCTTTCCCCTAACTCCCTACCTTCCTCCTTTCCTCCCTCTCTCCCCTCCCTCCCTCCCTCCTCCCTCACAACTGCACAAGGGATTCGAGGTAACGGTATATTTATGTATGTATTCTACTGAAGACATGAATAAGCAAAGACACTATCATGGCGCTTTTGTGTGTGTGTGTGTGTGTGTGTGTGTGTGTGTGTGTGTGTGTGTGTGTGTGTGTGTGTGTGTGTGTGTGTGTTTTCTCTTTCTCTTTTTGTCTTTCCCAACAACAGGAATCAGTATAATGAATCAAGCCTATTCAACTACTACCCTCTCTCTCTCTCTCTCTCTCTCTTGCTTCCCTGTTTTCTTCTCCTCTTCTACACAACAAACAGCCTCGAAAGGAGTAACAAACAGCCTC
>NC_136998.1:29134996-29152496 GCF_032717465.1 Coenobita brevimanus
ACTGACCAAAACAAGTCTAATTCTCTTCATTCTCTTTACCCACAACTTCCTCTTCCCTAAACTGACAGTTCCTATTTTTTTTCTCAATTTGTCAAACCACACACACACACACACACACACACACACACACACACACACACACATTAGGAAGGGGAGGTGGAGAGTATGAGGAGGATACACAGGGGTGAGGAAGAGTGGAGGAGAGAGAAAAAAAAAAGGGGACAGACGGGACGGAACAAGGAGGGGGAAAGAAGAGGAAAAGGGGAGTGGAGACAAGGGGAAGGAAGGGAACAGGGAGGGGGAAGAGGAATGAAAGGGGATTGGAGGGGGAGGAGGAAAAGTAAGTTAATATCCCCACTATTCCCCTCACCTTCCATCCCCCCATTCCAAGCCACGCCCCCTCTACCCCACTCTCTCCCCTCTCCATCCCCCCACCCATTGTTTCTCTCATACATTCCCCTTCCTTAGTCTTTTGATCCTTCCTCCTTTCTACCCTCACTCCTTCTCCTCTCCATCTCTCCTATACCCTTACTCCTCCCCTAACTTCATTCCTCCCCCTTCCCTTTCCCACCCCCTTTCCCTTCTCCTGTCCATCCTCCTTCCTTTCCACTTCCCCCCACGTCTCCTTCTCCTTCCCCCTTCCCTTCCCCTTCCCTCCCTCTTTCCCTTCCTCCCTCAACTTTCAGCTCACCAACTTTGCCCAACCTATTTTATTCCTTCCTCTTGGCCTGAGAATACCATTAAAACAGTGAATATCAGCTTAGAACTTTTACACAACAAAGTGATCTCTCTCTCTCTCTCTCTCTCTCTCTCTCTCTCTCTCTCTCTCTCTCTCTCTCTCTCTCAAACGAATTTTTGGTGGAAGCGACGTTTCTCCCTCAAACACATTATTAAATTCTGGACATATTCCGAGAGAGAGAGAGAGAGAGAGAGATGAGTTAATTAAAGATGACTGGATGAGAATGGGCAAGAATAGGCGATAAAGGTGAAAATGAGTGACAGGATGGGTGAGTGACGAGGCAAAACACAGAAACAGAACCCAACAAAAGATGCTAATGATGATAACAAAAGCAGAGGCACAAAACATGACAAAGAAACCATGAAGATGAAAGACGAAGAACTAAGATGAAAATGGAAGCAATGAAAAAACAATGAAGATGTTTTCAGGCACATCCACAGTAACATCACAACGCTCCTTCACTTCCTCATCTGTCTGTCTATCCCACCACGTAACTCCACATGCTCCTCATGAATAACTTACCTCCACTGCTCTCACTCTTGACTTGTCTTTCCAACTGGGTCCATGCATCACTTCCATACATCAGAGCGATAATCACAATACTGTCATGCAGCGAATTATAACTTTCATGGCCACATTCCTATTCTTATCACTGTTCTGGATGAACTAACATCCTTTCTTTCCTGAAACGTCATGCATTTCATCCTCTAATCTTCTTTACTTTGTCATATACCAACATTAATTCCCCCTGTAACATGACATCTGATTTGCTATACTCTTGGACCACCAGACGAGATACTATATATATATATATATATATATATATATATATATATATATATATATATATATATATATAAACAACACGCTGTAATAATATCGTGCTGTAGGGCATCCTCATCTGCGTGGGGCTCGAACCCACCTCGCCACTAGAGGCCTTAAAGCTGGCCAAATCCTAGTTACGAAGGTAAAATTAATTCTAGTTTATATCTTCCCTGTACGATAAAGAAAGGACATACAAAACCTCTCCGCGTTTCCAATTCCTCTTGTAAAAAATCAAAGTTGGTAGTGGCAGCTGCAACTCCAGGCCCATCTAAAGGTGACCCCAGTGAACACCAGGACAAAGCTGGCCTTTTTTTACACGAGCCACCATCCTCTAGGCAGGGGATAGGAAGACGACTGAGGGACATTTGTATAAGCGAGCAAGTCCACCGCCCGGCCATATCAGTGCCACCACGTGAAGGCGTCCCTCTCAAACACTTACAGGGAATCATTTATATATACGCTCGTGAATCACCCCCATCTCCCCCGTGGAAACTTATTTGTCGGCAGAAAGTACCGCAAGAGTTTTATCCCGCTCGACTCAAAGGTGCCAAGAATATTCAACTTCTGCGACAACACTGGAGAATTATTGGCGCGTGGGAAGACTGCCGGGCCTCTGGGAGCGAACTGTGTATGCTGTTTGCGTCAGACACATGTGAAGGGAATAATGGGGCCAGACAAATATACCTTTCCGTTTAGTAGTAGTAGTAGTAGTAGGAGGAGGAGGAGGAGGAGGAGGAGGAGGAGGAAGAGGAGGAGGAGGAGGAGCAGGAAGAGGAGGAGGAGGAGGAGCAGGAAGAGGAGGAGGAGGAGGAGCAGGAAGAGGAGGAGGAGCAGGAGCAGGAGGAGGAGGAGGAGCAGGAAGAGGAGGAGGAGGAGGAGGAGGAACAACAATATAATTGCCGGGGTAGGGAGGAAGGGGAAGATGCGAGGAGGCAGGGAACGTGGTGGGGAGAGTAAGGAGCAAAAAGGAGGGGAATATACAAGGAAGAAAATTGTGGGTGAAACAGAGAGGGGGTGGGGGTACAAGGAGGAAGGAGGAGAAGGACAGAAGGGGAGGGAAACAGGAGGGTGAGAGGGAGCGTAGAATCATGTGGAGAAAAAGAGAGGGATTAGAAGGAAGAGGGAAAGTGTAAAAAACGCCAGAAAGAGAATTATCAAAGGAGGGTATGGGGAAGAGGGAAAATACGGAGGATAAAGTGAGGGCAGTAAGGAACCATAGGAGGGATAGAAGGAAGAGGAGGGAGGCTAGGGTAAGGGAGAGAACTCAAGGGCGAGAGAGAAGAGGTAAGGTGGGGATGACACGGTTAGGGGGAAGACGGACTAAGGAAGAATGGGGAGTAGAAGATTAGGGGATGCTGGAAATGGGGAGAGGAAGCATAAAAACCAAGAAAGGGGGAGGAAGAGAGGAAGGGAAGGGAAAAAATGCTGAAAGGACATGGGTGCCAAAGAGGTAGGGAAAGGGCGGTGGGGAGAGATGAGGGGAGTAGAAAAGGGAGAAGGGAGATGGAGGGGGAGGAGAGGATTGGTGGAGGAGGGTAGGGAAGTAGGGAGAAGGGAGGTAGGGGTCAAGGGAATAGCGAGCCAACACTGACCTACCCTACCTACAAATTTCCAGTCTCTTCTTCAGACCCAATCACTCACGTGTGCATGGGGCAAAAGCAAATAATAATAATAATAATAATAATAAAAGATCGACGAACATGAAGTGTTTATAGTTCACTGCATCGGGGGAACCTTTTTTTTTTTTTTATTCACGCAACGACCACACAATATTTTCAGCTGGGATTTTTTTTTTTTTCTTTTTTTTTTTAGGCTAACAAACTCTGTGAAGTGATCAGACGGCCCGTTCCCTGAGGCCCAGTTCTTTTTCATGGCGAGCAAAGAAAATTAATGTAGTTACTGCACGCCACTGCACGCCATCACCAGGGCATTGCGGAATTTTCTGAGACTGGGAATGTCATGCAGTGCGATATATTATTGGCAACAGCGAGGGTGTTTTTAGGACTTGTAGATGGACTTGATATGGAGTACTTCACAGCAGAGAATGAATGACGAACATCCTTTCCAACCCCTACACCATGATAAATCTGCCCCCTAGGCTGAATAAAATCGTCTGGGGGTAGCAAGAATATAACAAAAACTTGCCACGGAGAGTCGAGGCCAAAGTCAAAAGGAGTCATGCTATCGAACCCAAAGTTTAGGGTTTTTTCAAGACTTTACTTTGTGTTTTTGTCGGATTTGGTTTCAGGTAGTTCTGAGGTCTCTCTCTCTCTCTCTCTCTCTCTCTCTCTCTCTCTCTCTCTCTCTCTCTCTCTCTCTCATTACCAACCTTTTAACTTTTGCGCCATAAGGGGATTCCACTAAATTGCATAAAACTGTCTTAGCTGACCGCGAAAAAAAATTATCTCTTTCAAGTTAACGTCATAATTAACTGATTTATTCTCGCCACCGCCAGACGATTTTTTTTTCTAGGAGAGACTGTTCGTACTGTAAGGGTTAGATCTAGCCTTCTTTAACCCTCCCTCACTACCAGAAGCTTTACCTAACGTGAATATAATCGTCTGGTGGGAGCTTGAGGGGAAAAAAAGTAATTCTCGTCTTTTCTGTGCTTACCGATTGTCATTTTGTTTTTCTGTATATGGTTTGTATTAGTGTTGATTTCCTGTGTTAATGTTTGCGTCTGCATTTGGACCTTTTTTTTGTTTTACTGTGCTTGGTTATATTCTGTGGACGTATTTTTGTGGTCAAGTAAGTATCTACCTATCTATCTATCTACCTATCTATCTGTCTATCTATCTATTGATGCGGCCGGTTTGCACAAGCCTGACACCAGCGAGCGACCTTTATCACTCACCTATTAACTCATCACTCCGACGATGGAATTTTTACTTCATTTCTGCCATTTTCAGACCAATTTCTTAAGCTTAGGGAGATGCATCAGGCTGTGAAGAGGTTAATGGGAACTGTTTCTAACCTCGTCACAACAGGCGGTTACCACAAAGTTCAACAAAATCGTCTAGTGACTGCAGAAGTAATGTAGGAATACGTCATGGGGCTGAAAGGGTTAATGGGGTTACTCATCACCCTTCAGGGGCCAATGAAGCCTACTTATACCCCCTACACAGCGAGAGGTATTCACAAAGTTCTTTAAAATCTCTGGGTTGGCTCGAAAGAAGTTAAAACCAGCCGTGTGGCGGGAGGGGAATGGGCAAGAGGAGCATGAATAACTAGCGAGGCGTTTCAGGTGAAGGGAGGCGGTGCTGGAGGCAATGGTGGGGCGCTCAGGGAGTATCGCCTCACACTGGTATTAAAGACCCTGAGGATGCTACATGAGACACGAGCACGTAAAATGGAGGTTAAAGGAACAGGGGAGGAGGAAGGGAGGGGACTGAGGAGTGACAGATTAGGTAATGGAAGCAGTAAGGGGGCAGAGAGAAGGGATGGGGAAATAGGATAAAGGGGAGACACAAGCGGGGAGACAGTGAGAGCAGAGGAAGAGCCAGAGGGAAGGCAGAGGGAGAAGAAAGAACCAGGGAAGGCAGAGGGAGAGACAGGGAGGAGACAGAAGCAAAATGGAGAAAGAGGTGACAGATAGAGAAACGGAGGTGAGTGACGGGAAAGAGACGAGGAAGAAAGAGCAAAAACAGATGCATGGGTAGATGATATGGGACGATGATAATTTAAATACGAAGAGGGTGGGGGCAGTGAGGGGAGAAATTGTGGGGTACTTTGGGAGAGTCACCACAGACTTGAACGAGCGAGGTCAGGGGAAGCAGACAAAGCAAGGATATAGGGAGAGTACGGTACATGAGGGGAAAGGCAGAAGAGGAGGCTGGAAGGGGAGATAAGGTAGAAACAGGAGAGTGAAGGCAGCAAACAATAACAGAGGGGTAAGCGATGGGTGAGGGGACAGAAAGGAAGGAGACGGCAGAGGAGGTAAGGACCAATTAAGGAGAGATGTAGCAGGGTAAAGAAAAGTTTGGGCGGAAGGGTAGTAAGTCTTTGATGCTTGGAAGAATCGTAATAAGGCCAATGTAAGAATGATGGAGGTACCAGGTATACAGGAAAGGTGTGAGAATAGCGGAAAATAAACAGCTGGAAGTAAACGTAGTAATAGTAAGTGAGAATGAGTGGAGTAAAGAGGAATATACGACGAAACTAACTAGGCATCAGAAAGAGAGAGACAGAATCGTGCGGGTGAAAGAGGAGGGAAGATACCATAAGCAGGTTGGAGGCAGGAAAGAGAGAATGGAGGCAAGAAACGAAGGAAGGTGGTATGAACAGGAAGAGAGATGCATATGACACAAGAAAGGAGGAGGAACTTGAGAGCGACAGGCAGGAAGGCAATCAGGCAGGCAAACAGGAAGGCAGGCAGGAAATTCAGAAAGACAGGAAAGTGAAATAGGCAAGCGATAAAACAAAAGAGTAATTCGAGACTCGGGAGGGTAAGAGAGGGTCAACAAAATCAGCTGAGTGAGCAAGGCAAGAGAAAACTGGGTACAGGGAAGAGGGAGAGAGGGAGAGGTGAGACGTGAGTAGTCAGGAAGGAGGGAGGAAAGGATGAAAAGGAGGAAGGGAGGGGTGAGAGGATGGAAGGGTGGAATGACAAGGAGTGAGAAGAAATGGATGACAGGGACGAATGGAGAGGAGAGAATGAGGGAGAAAGGAAGGGGTGAATGGGAGGGAGGAGTGAAAGGAAGGGCGAGGTGAAGGGGAGGCCAACTGGATAAGTAAGGGTGAGAGGGAGAGAGGGGGGAAGGGAGGGAGGGGGGAGAGTGCTGGGGTTGTCGGGGAGGGGTGGGGGGGAGACAGAGAGGCGCCGAGCCAGCAAGCAACACCCGCATGATCAGGGCGATTCTCATACATAACTGCGGGATGGAGGGTGCGAAGCAGGGGGCGGGGCGAGGGCGGGCAGGACAGGGTAGGACAGGGTAGGGTGCGATGGGGCGGGGCAAGGCGGGGCAAGGGACGAACCTTACCCTATCCCGTCCTGTCACCCTATTCTGATGCTTACATTTGTTTGACCAGCAACTTTCATCCTCACTTCTTCTGTTTCTATACCTAATTCGTGTACCTGTCTTCTTCACTATGGTCAGTTTTGCTTCTACCTGAGGGAACTGAACCACTATCAAAACTTAATTACCACGTCCTCGTTTCATGAAATTCAGTGCACCTTAGTCTGGGGGGAAGAAATAATCTCCGTGGTTACAAATCAATCGGCACTCCAATCTGGCCACGACGAGCCATCCACAGAACTTAAGAGGGCGTTACGTTTTAGCCAGGTTGAAACAAACGGGGTATAGCTATCTTCACCTCTCGTTTTCACCAGCGAAGCCTCCGTCGGTCCGGTCGGTAGCGTACATGTCTACCAAACATCGAGACCCAGGTTCGATTCAGACCGTGGACAGGAAATGAAAAAGTGCAGTAGCATGTGCTGTTATTTACTTTCACACGTTTGCACTTTGTCAATATTCCCTCTATGACACAGCCTATACAGATCAAACGCACAGACACTCCAACAATGCAATATTTACATGCACTTCTCAGCCTACAGTGGACAATACTTACATTTCTATCCCCGTGCAGTACAGTAATGAATTGGGTATTGTAATTATTAACACACGATGAAAAATGATCATGCCATGGCTGCTGCACATAAACTATCTGAGAGAGAGAGAGAGAGAGAGAGAGAGAGAGAGGGAGGGAGGGAGACGAAACGAAAGCAAAATCAAAAGGATATAAAGAAAATCCATAATGCGGGAGTCGTGACGTCATTGCTGGCTCGCAGTGTTACCAGCAGCCGCCAGTCATGCACAGGTGGAGAGGGGAGGGGGAAGGAAGGGGGCCTGAGAGGGCGATTAGCTGGCAACACTGGTGCCATGTAAACAAGGGATGTATGGATCCGGAAAATATAGGGTTATTCATTATATATATGGATGCGGAAAATGTGCAAGTTTTTTAGCCTCTCTTTTTCTAATATTCTTTCCGCTGCAGGACGTCACTTCCATTTATTCTGTCTACAAAATGGTACAGTTAATAAATGCTGTAACCCCTTTAGTTTGGCGCGTTATTCTTTAGTTAAATAAAGTCGACATAACATGAATAAAAAATTGCGGCTCCGTAGGGAAAGGGTTAAGTCTCGCTCTGTGTGTGTGTGTGTGTGTGTGTGTGTGTGTGTGTGTGTGTGTGTGTGTGTGTGTAAAGATCTGGACAGAAAGTGTGTAAGGAAAAGTAGTCTTGTGCGAAAAGAGGTCACTGCACAGACACTTCAGGAGGCTCTTTTTAGCCAAGGCCACCCCTCACATGATGCACCGTCAGGCAATAGGCATACAGACAGATACAGGTACATATACAGACAGATAAAAATAGATACATGTATAAAGTAGATAGGAAGAGAGACTGTGAGAATAAAAGAATGTTAGAGCACAGTTGATTCAGGAAAGGTAAAAGATACGTCGACTGGAGCCATGTCAGAGGATGATAAAATATTGTTGATAACATTCTCTGATATACGAACGTTTACCACTGAACAAAGATGCATGTATTACGGAAGGCACTGAGAAATACGTGGAGTGAGAAACAGACATACATCGAGTGAAGGGACGATTACGGAACTGTAGATGCTCCTTTTACGTTCTTGTTTTCTCCTGATGATTTTATTTAGTTTAAGGATTGTTCGATTTGGAAATAGTAGATGAAGCCTTCCTTAACCCTTTCAGTGCTGGAACCCTCCCCCAAGCTGAATAAAATCGTCTGGTGGCAGCAATAATATGGAACAAAAGACATTACCGCAAAGGGGTTAAGCATACTGTACACACATTACAAAATATCCATCTACAGCCAGACGCCTAAATCCCGTAAGGGTTGGCCACAAACAAATCACCTCCATGTCACTTTGTCCTCGGTCATTAGGCTACCCTCCCACTTACGCACACTCCCCTCTCTTGTATATCTCTTCACCCCATCCCTCCATCTCATCCTCGTCTCCCCCTCCCCTCCCCTCCCCTCTCAACATCACTCACATACACTCTTCCAGACACTCTCTCATTCTCCACTTTCTCACAGTAAACACAACAGAATAAAAGCAGCTGTGAAGGTGGCTTGTGCACTGAGTAAGACAAACGACCTGAGCAACAGAAAGAAGCAAGGCCGTGTCATGTCTCAGTGGGTGTTCAATGTGGATATGAATGGGGTGCTAATTTAAAACAGAGGCAGATGTGACGGTCAAAGAAGTGCTGTGTAGTAAACTTGAGTACTGTCATAAATCAGGGCTGTGTCATGGCACGGTGATTACTCGTAACTGGATCGTGTGCTGATATAAAACAATTGCAGCTGTGACTGTAAATGAAGTGCCAAGTGCAAGTGTGGACGTCAAAATTGGAGTGGGATTGTGTTGTCATCTTGGATATTCAATCTGTAGGTAAACTGAACACTGAATTGTGACACTGAGGACATGTGCGTGAGGAGGGGGTCTGAAAACAGGAGGATACGTGTGGGAATCGCCTGACCTTCTGCTAATATACAGTATGATGCACTGACGATGGATATGTAGTGGTAGTTAAGATCTGGTAGAAGAACTTAACCCCATTCACTACGATGACGGTTTTATAGTTAATTCTTCCCACCTTTAGACGTCTTGACACATTTTCAGGGTGAACTCTGGGAAAATGGCCATAACAATTTGCTATAACTTCTTTAGTGGTGTCTTATTATTACATTATCTTTATTACGACCTGACATGAAGGTGAAACATATCTGCATTAATCCCTTTACTACAATGATTTATTATAGTTCTGCCCCCACCATAAAGCTTTATTTTCCCCAAGGGGTACTTGGTGTAGTTAGGGGGTTAAAAATGTATGCGAATGACCACACTTCAAAGCAAATGTAAACAAGAGCACTGTGACGGGGTTTGAATGATGGAAGGAAACGGGCAGTGGCGTGAAAGTATGTCTAACGGGAATGTTATGCTTAGAAACTGTTGTGGACGCTGAAAATAAATGAAAGAAAGATGCAGCAAGGCAAGAGAGTGCATGTTGTATGAGAGAAGTTGTATATACAGAACCAGGAGTGTGGGAGTAAACAATATATGACATGACAACACTAGATTTAACAGACGTACAGCAGCGAAGCGTGGACGATGCTAGAGGGGGAAAGTAAATAATGGATTACATATCACATTACTACTCCCTTCTCACTCTAACTTGGCCTAAAATGAACTGTACGGCCTCACATAGGAACAGCTTGCAACACTGGCATTACAGACTGATCAGTACTTCCCATCGCTGTCAACAGAACAATTCGACTGGGTTACAGATCCCTTTACCAATCCCAGCTATTCAGATCCGACACGAGATGATGATGAGAAAATGGCATGCCTTTTGTGTGATAGCACCTTGAAGACGAAACACAGGAGTATGCCACTGGACTCCTTTTTTGGATATACAACCAGAAACAGCATCCACGCATCCCAAGAGCTTTATCCATTATTCTACTGTTCTCCACGACACATTGTTATGAACAAGGATTTTCAACTGTGACAAATATCAAATATCAAAAAGAGAAAGGCTTAGGTGTGTTAATGAGGTATCTCACTAATTTTGGTCTTCTGGCTATGAAAGGTTTGAGGCGGTATTATGATGAGATTTGGAGGCTTGCAAAGTTATTATCTTTTCCCGAGAACATAATTTGCGCCGCATACTGATGTTCTCTGTGACGCTATTTATATCACGAATTATCTATACTAACTGCAAAAATATCAAAGAGAATAAACGTGTCATGTTCAGAAATAAACTGTTGACACTCTAAACCTTTGTGACGACCATGTTTTGTGTCTTCTTGCTCCTACCAGACGACTTTATAACCTGGGAAAGACCTCTGTTATGAAAGGGGTTAATGTTGGTTATACCTGACCCTTCTGCAGTTTGAGATGTTTCGCTAAATATGGTTAAAATCGTGTGGCGAATTTTCTATTATTAAAAGAAGAAGATGTCATCGACCGAAAATGGTTAAGGAAGAGGATCTAGGAGCCTCCATACCTGACCAGAATGTGAGTTTTGGTGCTGAGGTGAGGTGAGGTGAGGTGAGGTGAGCTGAGGTGAGGTGTGGTGTGCTGTGGTGTGGTGTGGTGTGCTGTGGTGTGGTGTGGTGTGGGGTGGGGTGGTGTGTGAGGGAGTGGCGGGGTGTGTTGGGGTTGGGTCCTCAGCCCCCGACGCTCAATAATTCAGCAGAAGCAGAATGTCAGCACCAGCCAGAGAGCAGCAGAAGGGGTGGGGGTAGGGGGTCTACTCTGCCCACGGCACCTGGCTAGAGGCATTCCTACACCTATGGCCACTCCTGTCCACTTCTAATTAAGTCTATACACTCTACCCTTTTTACTTTAACCTGGCTCAAAATTGCCATCTCTCCAGCTTGAATGGTGAGTTTTAACAAGAGATTAACGATGGAATATAATGTTAGTCACAAATGAGTGCTGTGGAAAAGATGCAGAGCCGTACTACTGTCTTTTTCTGTCACTGAGCTACGTGAAATAAGCTGCAAAAGGATGAAAATCTGGGAGAGGTTAAGACGAAAGGACTATGCCACATTCATCACAGCAGGAGCAGAATGTCAGCATCAGAAAGCAGACAGCAGATGTGGGGGAAAGGGTACGGAAGGGGGAGTTCTGCGTCACTACACCTGTCTGAACACGTCATTCCAACACACATACCTGCTCCTAACTCTCACTTAATACGCCCTACATATTAACGCAGACAGTTCAGGATAAGCAGAAAGTCAGCACATACCAAGCAGTAGCAAATTTATATCAAGCACCAAGCAGCAGAAAGTCAGTACCAATCACCTAGCAGTAGAAAGTCAGCAACAGAGAGCAAACAGCAGAAAGGGGAGGGTGGATGGAGGTGAGGTCTATTCTCGCCACAACACCTGCCTTGACACATTCCATCACACACGCCTACACCTAACCACTTATCATTATACACATACACCATAGTTCTTTCACCTTAACTTGGCCCAAATATTCGTCTCTTTGTAGTTTATTTCACAAAACTTAATGTTAGAAAAAATAATAATACACTGTCTCTCCATCCTCTTTCATAACACTTCTTCCTATCATCATATCTTAATGTTAATCTGTTATTACTACTCAGCTTTCAAGATAGAGAGATGGCATTATCAGACTAAATTAACTCATAAGGGATACTGTACAGTCAGCTCAGCAGTAGAAGGGGATGGAGAAGGGGAGGTTTATGTTCGCCATCACACCTGTCTGGTTAAATTCCTACTTCTGCTCACCTTTTATTACAAACTACACTCCGTTCACTTCAACATGGCCAGAATCACAGAGTCTCCATCTTGAATACTTTGATGTAACAAGAGATAAGCATTAGACTACGGTGCTGGTCACGAATAAGTGCTATGGAAAGGATGTAGAGCTGGTGTGTTGTCTTCTACTGTCACTGAGGTACTTACAAGAGATTAACGCTCGAATATAGTGCTAATCACGAAGAAGTGCTAGAAGCCGTAATATTGTCACATTTTGCCGCCGATATGAGGATAATAAGCCTCAAATGGACGAAAATCTTCACCAAGTTGAGCGAGGTAGAGCACCGTCGCCAAAATAAGTATCATTACCACTACGAGTTTTGACATTACAATACAGTAGTAGAAGTAGTAGTAGTAGCAGTAGTAGTAATAGTAATAGTAGTAGTAGTAGTAGCAGTAGTAGTTCTAGTAGTAGTAGTAGTAGTAGTAGTTGTTGATGTTGTTGTTGTTGTTGCTGCTGCTGTTCTCCGGCATTTCACCATCTTCCTTTCAGATGTAGGGAGGTAGATGAGGGATGTTTAAATGTCCAGGCAGAGGAGCCGCATTGCACACACCTGTCACGCCTGCATTCCACACACCTGCATTCCACATACACCTGCATTCCACATACACCTGCATTCCGCACACCTACATTCCACACACACCTGCAATCCACACATCTGTCTTCCAAACACCTGAATTCCACATACCTCTTCCACACACCTGCATTCCACACATTTGCATTCCATATAACTCCTCCACACACTTGCATTCCACACACTTGCATTCCACACACCTGTTTTCCACACACACCTACATTCTACATACCTCCTCCACACACCTGCATTCCACACACCTGTCCACAACACCCAGCCATCTCATCGGACACCTGCCCAGCAAATCTAGTTTATTAGTTTCCTTACTTTACTAATTAGAGGAGGAGGAGGAGGAGGAGGAGGAGGAGGAAAGAGAACAGGGAGAGAGAAAGAAAGACGAGGATACAAGGAAAAGGAATGGAAGACAGACGAGAAAAAAGACTATATGGTGAGATACAGACAAAGACAGAGAAGAAAGAGGAGAAAAGGAAGCCGATGAAAACAAGATAAAGACGACAGGGGAAGGAGATAGGGGAGGAAAGAGAAAGATAAAAATGGAAGAAAGAAAGAGATAACAAGGGAAGAACAGAAAGAATAAGTTGGAGGTGAAGAGGAACTGATAAAGACCAAAGGGAAAGGAGGAAGAAGATAAGAAAGGAAGGATACGAAGGAGATGTCAAAGAGTATGGAAGGAAGGAAGTGACAAAAATCAAGGGAAAATGAAGACAAGTAGGTAGGACTGTGAAGAAAGGGAGAAAGAAAACTAATCTTGACAACAATGAGAAGAAAGATAAGTAAAAGGTAAAAAACGGAAGGAAGGAATGAAGAACGAAAAGAAGGAAGGTAAGAATGACGAGAGTAAAATAGGATGTTTGGATGGATGGATGGATGGGAAGGAAGGAAGGAAGGAAGAATGAAAGAATGAATGAAGGCAGGAAGGAAAGATGAAGTGCGACAACTAGGAAGGAAGTAAACAAAAACATAAAGTGACAGAAAGAAAACAACAGGACAAAAATGAACAGAAAAGAAGGAACGAGGTCATAGTGGAAGGAAGAAAGAGGTCACGAAAGAAAAAGGAGAAGAAAAGAGAAAGACAAAAAGGCGAGGAACTGAGAGCAAAATAAATGAAGGTAGTCAGGTGGGGTAAAAGAAGGATGGAGATAAGGAGGAAGATTAAGGAGAGAGAGAGAGAGCGAGAGAGAGAGAGAGAGAGAGAGAGAGAGAGAGAGAGAGAGAGAGAGAGAGAGTCAGTGGTATCAAGGAAAAAAGAAAAATGCATCGTACTAGTTTTAGAGAGGGATGCCTTCACACGATGGCACAGGTATAACGGGGCAGAAACGCAGACCGGTTAACCTCCCTCAACTCCCTCCCTATCCCCCGAAAGACGGATGGTGGACTGCAGATAACAACAACGACTACTACTATACTACTACTACTACTACAAGAGAAAGACAAATTACTGTCATGATGAGAAGGTCAAAATAAAGGGGACAATATCATATGGAAAATGTGACACTAATGACAAAAAAAAAAAAAGTGAAAAATTCTGGGGAAAAAAAAAAAGATTTTAATGAGGATGAAATTACGGAGAGAGAGAGAGAGAGAGAGAGAGAGAGAGAGAGAGAGAGAGAGAGAGAGAGAGAAAATCCTTAAAAGATAACTGGGAAAAAAATCGTCCAGTATATGACCAAATGCTCTCTCTCTCTCTCTCTCTCTCTCTCTCTCTCTCTAATTAAGCAAGGGGGGTGTGCAGGATGTGACCCACTGAACTTCCACTAAACACGCTTAATTTGAAACCCAATCACCAGCTTCCTGAATGTCTATCAATCTATCTATCGACGTCTATTATCTATCTATCGGTCTATCTACTTCTCTATCTGTCTATCCATCCATTGACCCATCCATCCTTTCATCCATCTATCCATCTATACATCCATAATTCAGTGTTAATTCACCTATCTACTTATCTATCCATCTACCTATTTATCTATCTACTTCCCTATCTATCTGTGTATCCATCCATCCATCTATCATCTTCATCTATCTATCCATTTATTGCCTAAAACCACTTCCTAGTCAAATACCCTAAGTTTAATACCCTCACGAGATGCGGCGTCAGTCAACTTCAGTCATTCTATAAAACTCTCGACCAATTTCGCTCACTCTGCTGCACTCTTGGTCAATTTTACCAACTTTCGTTCATCATTTCGGGGGACAGGGTGACGTGGAGGCGATTTGTTTGTCGCCACCCCGTATAAGGGATTAAGGCGTCTGGCAATAGATAGACAGATAGTTTTCATCCGCTTTTTGTTACCTTCAGACGATTTCCTTAAGCTTAGGAGAGGGTTTAGAGCTGGAGGGGTTGAGAGAGAGCCTTCGTAAACCCATTCAGTACGAGGTTTTTTTCGAAGATGAGTAAGAATCGCCTGGAGGTAACAGGGATGGAGGGATGGATTCACTCTTGGTCAGTTTCAGTCATTCTCATTCACTCTTGAACGATTTCATCACTCTTATTCACTCTGGGTCAATTTCAGTCACTCTTGGTCAATTTGCATCACTCTTGGTCCATCTCTGTCACTCTTGGTCAGGTTTAGTCACTCCTGGTCAGTTTCTACCACTCTTGGTCCATCTCTGTCACTCTTGGTCAATTTTTAGTCACTCTTGGTCAATTTTAGTCATTCTTGGTCAATTTTAGTCACTCTTGGTCAATTTTAGTCATTCTTGGTCAATTTTAGTCATTCTTGGTCAATTTTAGTCATTCTTGGTCAATTTTAGTCATTCTTGGTCAATTTTAGTCATTCTTGGTCAATTTTAGTCACTCTTGGTCAATTTCCATCACTCTTGGTCCATCTCTGTCACTCCTGGTAAATTTTAGTCACTCTTGGCCAATCTGTACTCTTTGCCTAATTAGTCACTCATGGTCAATTGTAGTCACTCTTGGCCAATCTGTCATTCTTGGTCACTTTCACTCACTCTTGCAGGAGACACCGAAAAGCAAATTTGAAGAATGTTTTAGGCACTGGAAAGAACGCTGGGCTTCGTGTGTCATGTCAGAAGGGGCCTACTTTGAGGGGGGGATTGGTGTCCTAGCTCAACGGGTCAACTGCTTGTTTTTTTAGAGCCTATGGTCGGATGCTTTTTAAACAGACCTCGTATTTTTGGGTATACAAGAATAAGAAAACAAAATATTATGAAAAGACTATGGAAATTCTTAAAAAGGTAAAAAAGTAGGTAAAGAAATAACAACTCGAAAAAAAATTGAGTACGAAATAAGCAAGAAACCATAAAAAAATAACAGGCTGGAACAAAAGAAGGCAGCTAAACGGAATACATGAGCTGGAAAGACCATGCGAGTGTGGAAACTAATTAAAAAAAAAAGGCTAACTAAATATATGTAAATTCTAGTAAAGAAATATGAGACCAGAAAAATAAAAAAAAACGCAAAAAAAGAAAGAAAAAAAAAAAAAAGATGGCAGCGAAACGGAAAATGGGAGTTGGAAAGAAAATGGGAGTGGGGAGGCTAATGAAAACGAGGCAAGTTTACAAACAATCTCCATTAGCTCTTCAGTTCCCCTTTTTTTTTTTTCTTTTTTTCTGGCTGACGGTGCATGATTTTATTCCGGAGAGAGAGAGAGAGAGAGAGAGACAGAGAGAGAGAGAGAGGTGCAGGAGGAACGAAGAAAGAAAAAAATCCAGAGATAAGTCAACAAAAAATGAGGGGATACTGATGAAAAATGTGAAGAAATTAAATAGAGTGAAAGATGGGGGAAAGGAAGAAGAGAGCAAGTAAGACGAAGGGAAGAAAGAGTGGCACAATAAACCAGGGGCTAGAGGGATCACAGTCAGGTTTATAGCGGGGGTAATATCGACCGTAGGGGAGGGCAGAGTACAGGAGAGGGCAGGAGGGAGGGGAAAAGGGAGGGAAGGAGGAAGACGGGAGGGTGGAAGAGATGGGAGGAGAGAGTAGAAGGGAAACTTAGAGACAGGAAAGGGGAGAGTAGGTGAAGGAGAGAAAGAAGAGGGGAGAAGGGATGGAAGGAAGCAAGGAGGGAGGAGGGTGGAATAAGAAGGGACGTAAATGTAGGTGAGGGGAGAGTTAGAGAGAGAGAGAGAGAGAGTGGGAAGGGGAGACTGGGTGATGGGGAGAAAAGAAGGAAATGGAAGGACAGGGGGATTGGGAGGATAGGAGGAGAAGAGTGAATGAGGCGGGAGAAGAGTGGGTGAGGGAGACAGTAGCAGAGAAATGACAGCGGGTGAGAAAAAAAGACGACTAAAAGAAATAACACATATAGAATGGAAGAGATAAACCAGGGGAGAGAGAGAGAGAGAGAGAGAGAGAGAGAGGGGGGGGAGGGAAGGGGAGAGGAAGAAAGTCGAGGGATGAAAGAAGAAGAGAAGGGAGATGGGAAGAATAAGAAAAGAATATTGAAAAGGGGGAGGAATATTAAGTGGGGAGAGAAGGGTAAGAGAGGGAGAGGGGAGAGAGGAGAATAAGTCAGGAAGAAAGTTGAAGGAAGGGGGAAGGTGTGGAAGAGGGGAATGTCAGGGAAAAAAAATAGAAAGAAAACAGACACTGATATGAGAGAGAGAGAGAGAGAGAGAGAGAGACACACACACACACACACACACACACACACACACACACACACACACACACACACACACACACGCACACACACACACACGAACGCCTTGCCTTCCTCCACTAATGTCTCCGGCATATATACAATTAGCATCAACTTCTCTCCTGATGCCACTGCGATAACTGCTGGCTAACGACGCACGCATTGCACGTCACACAAACTAATTAGATCGCTATCGGTAACTACGGCACGGTCGGAAATGTTGAACCGTATTATCGCCGACAACGGGAAGCTTCGTAATGCCTCCGCGTTGGCGATTTGTTATGCCTGTTGCTCCTTAATAATTATCTTTTAAGTTATTTACATCTGTTTTATTACTGACAAATCTGTGGCTATAAAGTACAGTCATACACAAAAGTTCGCCAACAGGGTCAGAATTCCGTCCAGCCTTTTCT
>NC_136998.1:29157496-29174996 GCF_032717465.1 Coenobita brevimanus
CACCCTCCCTCATATACCCTCTACTTAGTCCCTTAATTTTCCCAGTGCAAAAATAAACTTCCAAGTATTTTATCCCTACTCATTAACAACCATTCCTTCCAAGCCAAAACACCCTCCACCATATACTGTAAATCTCCTTCCATATACACTGACAAATTCACGTCTTTTGTCCCTACTCAGTAAGGACCCTTCCATCCACCACAAAGCACCTTCCCTCATATACGAAAATCCACCTTCCTTATACACACAAAGACGCATCCACGTATTTTTGTCCCTATTCATTAACGACCTCCATAAATAGGTATGGGTCATTTATCATCCCCGCTCAGTTATTAAACGGTGATTAACGCTTTAATGGCTCTAATTAAGGGAGAGAGAGTAATAAAAATGACGAATAAATAATGTAAATAAAGTCATAAGCGCGAACATGCAATAGTAGTAAAGATGAAGGAGGAGAGGGGGAAGGAGGAATGAAGACGGGAGGAAATGAAGAGAGAATGAAGGGGAATGTGCAAGGATGGAATTTTGTGTGTGTGTGTGTGTGTGTGTGTGTGTGTGTGTGTGTGTGTGTGTGTGTGTGTGTGTGTGTGTGTGTGTGTGTGTGTGTGTGTGTGTGTGTGTGTGTGTGAGAGAGAGAGAGAGAGAGAGAGAGAAAGAGATTTTTACCTCTAGGATTATGTGAACCACTAGCTTTTAGACACCATTTTCCGCCAAGGTGTATATCGTCGAAGCTGTTTTCTCTTGTTCTTCCAAGAATCTTAAGAACGACTGAACAAATACCACACCCACTTCAGCTGAGACTCCCGCTTTTCTCTTCGCTATTCCAATGTAGAGGGAAATTGAGAACGACATAACATACTCCACAACAACTTCCCCTAAAACATTACGTCCATACTTGCTATTCCTACTGAGAGAGAAGTTACGAAAGCCAGAATCAACACATCCTTCCCTTACTGTTTGCATTACGAGAAAAACGTATGAAGAGTGATAAAACGAACACTACAGCCACTACTCCTGAAATTTTGGTTCTTCCCCTGAAATTCCGATGAAAGAAAATTACGCAAAAAGACCCAACTCCCCAAGCGCTTCCAGGGATATGGGTCCAAAGGAGGGAAAGTCTGGGAGAACAAGAGGTAATTTGTGTGTGCAATATTCCAGAACAGGGAGGTGATGGCCGAGTTTAAGGGGCATCTCACCCTTAACTCCCTGCCTCACACTTAGGGCCCTGTTTCATCCTTAACTCTCTGGCTCACCCTTAACTCCCTGCCTTACCCTTAGGGCCCTGTTTCACCCTTAACTCCTTGCCTCACCCTTAGTTCCCTGCCTCACCCTTAGTTGCTGTCTCACCCTTAGCCCCCTGCCTCACCCTTAGCTCTCTGCCTCACCCTTAACCTCCAGCCTCACCCTTAACTCCCTGCCTCACCCTTAGCTCCCTGCCTCATTCTTAGCCCCCTTCCTCAACCGCAACTCCCTGCCTCACCTTTAGCCTCCTGCCTCACCCTGCACTATACCACTCGTCTTCAGTTTTAATATCATAAGGGTTTGCTTCATTCAAAAACAACACAATTTTGAGCTGGCCACTGCAATTACTTTATTTCATTTTATCTTATTTTTAAACGCGATCAGTACGGAATCAGACATTAAAATAAGACGATTCATTTTTATGTAAACAGGCTTTTACCTTAGGTCTTGAAACGCCAGAGTCGTATTTCTCAACTATAATGAAAAGCGTTTGATCTATTTCCTTCAGTTTTTGACGTGGAGGAGATTTGTTTGTGTCTTCCTCCCCCGGGACTCAATACAGACGGACACACAAATTTATCAAGTCAAAATCAGTTTATCCTGAAATATTAGGTGTGATGCAAATACCTATCTTTCGAAATACAGTGGCAGAGAGAGAGAGATAGAGATAGATAGATAGATAGATAGATAGATAGATAGAGAGAGAGAGAGAGAGAGAGAGAATCCGAATGCCATTAGGTAAATCCCACTATCGACTATACAGAAAAGGTTAATGACGCTACTCAATATTGATTACTAATACCTGGTGAGCTCTCTCTCTCTCTCTCTCTCTCTCTCTCTCTCTACTATTTTCGAGGCTATTAAGAACCTTCAACATCAAAAATAAAAAATAAATGGTGCTATGGGAAATAAAATAAAAAACAAATGGTGCTATGGGAAATAATGTCAATAACTAAAAAGGAACCTACCAGAAATCTAAATAAATCAGATACAAGAATATCATTAAGGAAAGCAATTAATTCTTCAATATTCCAATCGGCCCCTATCAGACGGACCCACGGTAGTCAGGTTACACCCCCATCCTCAGCTACAGACTCCTGGATAACTGGGACAAGGAGGAAGCAAACTTTGTCCACCAGCCAGATCGGGCAAGGAAATGTAGTCGGATTTTTCGTATAGTTAAACGCGAAACCAGAATTATCGCCTTTAGTTTGAGGAGTAATTTTCAGTTTATTGCTACTAACAGACAATTTCATTCAGCTTAAGTCAGTCGTCTGGTAGTCAAGGGGTTAATGAAGGCTATATCTAACCCCTCCAGCTAAAAAAATTCTCCCCAGAGTTGAATTAAAACCTATGGTGAAAGACATAACAGAATATAAAATACTGTAATTCAGATGAGTGGAGGAGTTAAAAGCATAAATGATAAAAAATGAATGTTCCAGGTCTGTTTCAGCTGTTGGGGTTATACTGCAAGCGACGTTAGATTTCGTAACACTTCTTCCTCAGCGATTCATTTTGCATAGTACGTCTTTATACGCATATCTAGAGAACACTAATAATAGCAGTAAACACCCACGTCACAATGTCTCTCCATGTGCCACCAACTTTTCCATACAGGCACAGGAAAAAGGCAACATTTTAACTTAACATCAATACAGTCACTGTGTCAATGCCGAATGAAAAGCCAGAGCCATTATTTATCCTGGAAATACAATCCAAACAGCAGGGCAAACGGTGATAAAACTCAGAAACTCTTTTATCAATTTTGCTCAACACCATTTTTTTCACAATCTCCCAGAATTACTTTTCACCACTGAATGGTATTGCCTCACGCGTCACACAATGGCTCCTCATTTCACACACACACAGAGGCACAAAACAGAGTTGTCTTTTTTTTTAATAGCATCTTTTTCCCTGCGTCCTCGTTTTACTTTACTCGCTAATTAATTTCAGAGCTGGGGTATTTTCTGGGCGTCCGTCCTTCGCAGCCGTGTATTCTGGACCGAGAATCGTGCGAATCTCAAATACCCACTAAAATTTCTGTGTCCATAGTTTCAGTTAAACCCCTTTATTACTGAAGTCTTTATTAATTACTTTATTCCTGTTTCCAGACGATTTTATTCATCTTAAGACCCCTAGTAATGGAAGATTAGAATTCGTCTCCTATGACCTTCAGCCAGAGGACGCATTAATATTTTAATTACTGCTACGGCCAGTTTTAATCAGCTTATGACAAACCCCAAACAGAAAAGGATTTACGCGAGGCCAGGGACGGCAAAGGGGATACGTGATGAAGTTGGTAATTCGTGGGGGATAATTAGTGTGTGTAGAGTACGGTGAAAGGTCTTGGGGGACTATCCGGGGCGGGAATGGCCACAAGGGTCGGGCTTAGGAGCGGGGAGAGAGTAATATGAGGGACAAGCAAGGTAAGATTAGTTCTGGCTCTGTTGTTGATGTCAGGAAGGGAAGGGAAGGGAAGGGAAGGGAAGGGAAGGGAAGGGAACGAGAAAGAAGGGAAGGGAAAGGAAGGGAATGACTGCAGTGAGGTGTTGTGCGTGGTTTATAAGGGAAGGGGTGGCGTATGACAAAAGGACGAAGAGAAGCAGAGTCAGCTGGGTTTAATTAATGAAAACAAGGTGGCGAGAAAGAAAACGGCGAGGAAGAGAAGTAAGTGTAACGTGAACTGTTAAGATGAGGATGCACTGTGAGAAAAAGGTGAGGTGTTGGGTGAGGGGGACGTGAGGTGAGGTGAGAGGCGAGGTGTGTGAGATGAAGGCTAGGGAGAGGTGTAAGACAAGGGTGAAGCAACAGTGAGGTACGACAAATCAAGTGGGGTAGTGCAGGTGAAATGGACCAAGGTAAAATTATAGCTTAAGTGGGGAAGGTGGGGCTCTCAACCTGCGAGAATGGGACGAGGAGGAGAGGAGGGGAGGGGAAGAGAGGCGAATCCTGTGAAATTTGGTATGGCGTGGTGAAATGGGGCGGAAGGGAACGAAACGGGGCAGGTAAGGGCAGGGCGGAACGGGGCAGAGAGGGGTGAGGTTAGGCAGGATGGAATCGCAAAGGATGGAAAGGGATGGAGCAAAACGGGGAAGGGCAAGAAGGAAGGAGGAAGGTCAGGACGGAACAGAACGTAACGGAACGAAATAGGTTGCGAAAGGAGTGAAATGAACGAGGCAGACTCTCATTAACATACACCATGGCGGGGAGGGGTGGGGCTTGAGGGGGGGGGGCTGGTCAGCTTGGGGTCAGAGGTAAAACAAATTAACGCCATCCATAGAGCAAACGCGGGTCACCCATCACATCACTCAGGCTTAATTATAAACACGCATACACCTGCCTACACACACACACACACACACACACACACACACACACACACACACATTACCAGGGGGCGGTGTGAAGGATGGGTATAGGAAAGGGGGGGGAGAGGGTGGGGAGAGGAGAGAAGGGGGTACGGGAGGGATAAGATGAAAGGAAGGAGAAAGAGGGGAGGGGAGGGAAAGGGTAAGATGGAAAGGATAGGCAGGGAATAGGGGAGGGAAGGAAAGGGGGAAAAAGATGGGGAGGTTGGGGGTAGAAGAAATGGGAATGGTGAGGTAGGGAACAGGCACTGGTTAGAGAAGCCAGGAAAGAAGGGTAGAGCACTAGAATAAGAACACTGGGGATGTTAAAGAAAGTCCAGGGATGAGAAAGGGTGGAAAGGACTGTAGAAGGAGGCAGGGTGCTATACTGAAGGAGGCACGTTTTCCTTTAACTATAGGTCTAACGTGTTTATGAAGCTGCACAAGAAAAGGTGACCCAGTTACTTAGGTAGCCCCCTGTATGTATAAGCTGTGACTAAGAAGACAAAAGGAAAGGTTAGTTATGAAGGTTACTTATGAGGGTAAGGGGAAAGGCTAGATATAAAGGGAAAAAACATAAAGCTGGAAAGGTTGGTTATGAAGGTAATTTATGAAGGGAAGGGGAAAGGCTAATTATAAAGGAAACATAAAAACCTGATTACGAAGGAAAGGGGAAAGCTGAAATTAGAGGGTAAATGAAAATGATAACTATGAGGTACAAGGGAAAGATTTAAAACGATGACAAAAAAAAAGTTAATCAAGGAAGGAAAAGAAAAAGTGATTTAAGAAAGAAAGGGAAGGGTTAATTATAAACGATAAGGAAAAGGTTCATTGTATAAAAAAAAAAAAAACATAATGTGCTGAAATATGAAAAGGAAAATTATGAAGAGCATAAAAATTCTCCCAGTCTTAATGGTAGCCTTTAGTCTCTCTCTCTGTCTGTCTCTGTCTGTCTGTCTGTCTGTCTCTCTCTCTCTCTCTCTCTCTCTCTCCTGGAATGGTCACTGCTCGCCTTAATGGCCTTCTTGCATTCCCCAGTCATTACGGTGGGGGAGTAACACCCGCCTGGCGACACATTCCCAACTCTTTCCTGTCCAACTCCACCCCATGAGTTTCCGATACTCTCACTCCTTCTCGCATGTAACTGGTCAACTCTGGAACTGTCTACCTCAGCCTGTACTTCTCTCTGCCTATGACCTTCACTCTTTTTATACGAGATGTGTGCACGCTATATCGAAAAAAACGAATCTTGATTTTCGCATTTTTCTTCCGTTTTCTCAGGAATAACAACATTTTTATTGCTTGCCATCTCTGGATACTTATTAAAACGATAAAACATAAATCTCATAATCTGCTGAGGAGAAGAAATACTGGAGTCAAAGCTACTGAGGAGAAGTAATGGAATCGAATCTTAACTTACGCCATCACAGTCATTTTTATTTTATTATCATCAGCCCAACATCACACTATTATTATCCAACTCTGGATGGAATTCTCTAAGCCAGGGTAGTGCAAGAAAAACCTAAATACACGTCCTTGGAGTGAAGAGGTTAATGACTCTAGTGATTAGCAATTAGGACCAGGAAATCGGCGAACGCACTGAAAAAAATAAATTGCTTTGATTCATTAGACAGGCAGTAATAACGACATTAAACCCAATTAACAGTCGTTGTTTGGGTAGAGAATTCAATTAAGTTGGTGTATTGTAACTGTTGACGTGTGTGTGTGTGTGTGTGTGTGTGTGTGTGTGTGTGTGTGTGAGAGAGAGAGAGAGAGAGAGAGAGAGAGAGAGAGAGAATTTTCAAAGACGATTTTAACCTATTCTGACAAAGCATTTTTTTTTTTTTTTTGTCTTATCATCTTCAGACAATTTTATAAGTCTGGATGTGCAGTGGTGGAAGAGTTAATGAAGGCTGTAGTTAAACCCCTCCAGTTCGAAAAATCTCTAACCTGAACGAAATCGTCTGTAGGTAGAATGAATCAGAAGAAAAAATGCGTCACTGAACTGCAGGGATGATGAATAAGTATAAAGAGGAAAAATAAAGATAAAAAAGATAAAGAGATTCAATGATGTAGGCGGATTTGTAGAGTCTTGTTTCTAACCCCCTTCACTTCTACACGTCCTTCCCAAGCTGATTAAAGTCAAAGCCCACCATCACTAAAAAACTTGATCAGTAATCCTCTGGCAATTGGAGAAATCATCGCCGTTTCGCGGGAGGGGGAGAGGAGGGATTCTTAGGATTTTGCCAGCCACGTTTCACTCTCTCTTTGCGTTCCTTAAAAAAAATAAATAAATAAGTAAATAAGTAATCCTCTGGCAGTCGGAGGTATAGCATCCCAGGTTCGCCAAAATTATTACCTAACAAGCCACATATCCCTGAATATTCTGCTCACAATTTTGGGTACAATCTGCCCACTTGATTTTCAGACATTCTGGGAACACACACACACACACACACACACACACACACACACACACACACACACACACACACACACACACACACACACACACACACACACACACACACAGTTTTATCGGAGCAGCTAGGAAAAACGTGGCTCTTGTCAAAACCACTTTGAAGACGATAGCAGTTTCCAAACAATGTAGTATAAATGCATGAGATGGCCTTAATCATCTCAAGGTTTAGGGCATTGTCAGCTCTTTGAAATGAGATCTGAAATACTGCTCGAATGTAGAGTGCGAGAGCATGAGATAAGGGCGAGTATAAGCTGCAGAATGAGGTATGAGGTGAGTGTGATGTGTGAGTTAGGTGCCAGGTGAGGACAGATTTGAGGCGTGTATGAGGGTGAAATGTCAGGGCATGGGGTTAGGGTGAGGTGTAAGATAAGGGTGAGGATTTAATTAAAGGTGAAGAGAGGGCAAGGTAGAGGCGTGAGGGTAAGATGTGTGAGGTGACGGTGAGTGGCAGGATGAGGGGTGAGGTGCCAGGTGTCAGGTTGAAGTGTGCAAAGAGTATGAGTGTGAAGTGTAAGAGGGACGTGTGAGCATAAGGATCTTTTTTCTTCTTTTTTTTTCCTTTTTTGGGGAGGTGTATAGGAGTCTCGAGGTCATCCCGTATCTAGTATCTCCCCAGCCTGCATTTCACCCCCACAATCACCTATCATCATTTCAGTTCTCTTTCCTTCATTCACCTCCAATCCTCTCCTTTCTCCACCTCTCCACCCTTCATCTTTCCTGTCTACTGTATCTCTTATCTGAATTCCACTTCCACTCTCTCCGCCACCTCTCCTATCCTAACCTCTGTATCTCTTATCTAAATTCCACTTCTACTCTCTCCTCCACCTCTCTTGTTCTAATTTCATCTCATCACTCCTTCAGTCTCTAACATTAATTTCATCTCATCCTTCGTTTTTCACTCACCTCTCCTCACCAATCGTCTCCTCACCTCTAACTCACTTAACCTCACATTACCTCAGCTCACTAACTTCACACCTTCTCCACTTTCCAAAGCTCCATCCGTCGAGAGCTGTTCATGCATAATTCTCTCTCTCTCTCTCTCTCTCTCTCTCTCTCTCTCTCTCTCTCTCTCTCTCTCTCTCTCTCTCTCTCTCTCTCTCTCTCTCAACATCCACTCATCATGCATATCACCAACACCTGTCAAATATAACATGAAAAATGAGATAATTCTACCCATCATAAAAGAACGAAAAGATAAGAAACAGCGAGAAAGGGGAGGCGAGCGAAAATATGAGAGAAATTGCAATAAGAGGGCAAGAGGGGCGAGGTGAACATATAATTAAGATAGAGGTCGATAATTCATGAAAATCACTGTAAGGACGAGGCAAGGGGAATGGGAAATAAGGACGGAGAGAGAGAGAGAGAAAGAGAGAGAGAGAGAGAGAGAGAGACAGACAGACAGACAGACAGACAGAGACAGACAGACAGACAGAGAATTTACCATTAAGTTAATCTATACGTAAAATGACACACTTTCACAACCCCCCCCCCTCTCTCTCTCTCTCTCTCTCCACGCAGCCAGGAATAGGACCATAACGCCAGAGAAAAAAAATGAAAAATGCAGCCATACATAACTAGAATATTAAAAACAGAGCCATAAGCTTTCCCTTAATGGACAGTACAGTAGGCTACCATCCCAAGGGGGCGGTGGTACGTAAGAAGCTGGTCTCAGGGGGAGGAGAGGGAGACCGAGAATGAGGTGGGGGGATGTAGCAGGGATGTGCTGGGTGGGACATATATTGCACATCCCAATTTTTTGTGTGTGTTGTAAGGCCGGTTCAGTTAGTTTTCACTGTTTACCCTACATCATCATTATCTACTTTATCTATCTGTAACCAGACATCTTAATCCCGCAAGGGGTGGCCACAAACAAATCTCCTCCATGTTGCCTTGTCCCCTGCCATTTCGCTGCCCTCCTCCCCTTCATTTATATACCTCTCCACTCCATCCACCTCATCCTCGGTCTCCCCTTCCCTCTCTCCCCCCTCCACCTCATTCACATACACTCTCGTAGTTAGTCTCTCATATTGCATCCTTTCCATATGGCCAAACCATCGCAGTGTATTTCACCTAATGCTATCTATCACATCCACATCCACACCACAACGCTCCTTCATTTCCTCATTTGTCAGTCTGTCTCTCCATGTAACTCCAAATGCTTCTTTTAATAACTCATTATCTGCTTCTCACAATCCATCTAATAATGCATGGCTCGTTAGCTGTTGTTGTTGTTGTTGATGATGATGATGATGATGATGACGACGACGACGACGACGACGACGACGGCGATGATGATGATGATGATGATGATGATGATGACGAGATGATGTTTTTGTTATTGTTGTTGTTACTGCTAACCAGGACCGTCTAACCAAGCAGACCCGTCGACCGAAGACAAGCAACTACCTCTATGGGGCAGTTCCATAAATTCCCTACGTGCGTTAACAGTTCCAAAAAGCAGCGAAAATACCTGTACTCCCCACACCAGCAGACTGTGCCCTCCTCTACAACACAAACGACAGGACTCAATATAAGGATCACCCTGTATAGGAGGGAGGGAGGCTTGGACAGGAGTAAGGGAGAAGCCACAAAAAGAACTTCCAAGAATTCGAAATGGAAGAATGCAGTGGAGAAGTAAAATAATATCAAGGAAGGACAGGTGATGACAGGTAATGAAGAGAAGCCTTGGAGGTGTTTTTGTTAGGGGTCACTGTCAATGAACTCTGGGATTAGGGGTCTGGTGTGTGTGTGTGTGTGTGTGTGTGTGTGTGTGTGTGTGTGTGTGTGTGTGTGTGTGTGTTTATCGGAAGGGAAAGGCTGCGTGTTTTCCTGCTTATATGAAATGTGTGAAATAAGGGTTTGTGGATGTGGTCTCTCTCTCTCTCTCTCTCTCTCTCTCTCTCTCTCTCTCTCTCTCTCTCTCTCTCGTGTCCCCCCAAACGAATGCGCATACATATCCCAGTGCGTGTGTACATAATTATGCAAGGCTCCAGGCATGTGCGTATGCATGTATGTATGCTGTGTAACGCCCATGCATTTTGTACGCGACGAACAATTACTTTAAGTCTCTCAGTCTGCTCCAGCGTCTGCCTGTCTGCCTGTCTGTCTGCCACTCAGCTCCCTCTGCCTGTCTGTCTGCCTTTTAGTCTATATTTTCGTGTTATCTGGCTGTCTTTGCTTGTCCTTTTGCATGGTATCTATATTTCCGCTTTACTTATCTGTCTCTGCCTGGATGTATTTTCGTCTGCCTGTCTCTCTCTCTGTCTGTGAGTATTTCTTCATCTTTCAGCTTTCTGCCTGCGTGCCTGTCCATATCCTTTCCGTTTGCTTGTACTCCTGTCTGCCTGTCTACCGCTTAGTTCTCTTTCTGTGTCGTTCAGTTCGCCTTCTGCTTGCATACCCTTCTGTATACTTGTCTATCAGAAGGGAATGAAACACACACACACACACACACACACACACACACACACACACACACACACACACACACACACACACACACACACACACACACACACACACACACACACACACACACACACACACACAGTTCTGCCAACTATGAAGAGGCAGTGGACTAACAAAGCAACGGAAACAAACGGGAAAAGCATAAAGGAAAACAGAGAATAATTACAAAACACACATGCTAACAAACTCTCTCTCTCTCTCTCTCTCTCTGTCTCTCTCTCTCTCTCTCTCTCTCTCTCTCTCTCTCTCTCTCTCTCTCTCTCTCATAAATAACCATACTGACCCAGCTACTCAAACGGCCACGCAAAGAAAAATACAGGCAGACATACACACGAAAATCCATCCATCACATACTCCTTTACTGCCCCATCAGGAGCGTAGGGACCCTGGGCTAGGCTACTCAGTCCCCATATTATACGAAGGTCACCAGTCTAAATCGCCACTTAGCATTTTGTAAGGAATAAACACCAACCACCTCTCGTATCTAAGCCCTTGCAGACACATCCTGTTGGAGGACCTTAACCCCCTAAAAAACTCTCTCTCTCTCTCTCTCTCTCTCTCTCTCTCTCTCGCTCATGCATACACAACATCAGCACCAACACATGCATATAAGGCAGTCATACTAATAAACCTACAAATTAAGCTGCTCATAAACTCTCTCTCTCTCTCTCTCTCTCTCTCTCTCTCTCTCTCTCTCTCTCTCTCTCTCTCTCTCTCTCTCTCTCTCTCTCTCTCTCTCTCTAACAAGCACAAAAGTTAAGCCTGCACATGACCCTCACACACCTAACAACACGCCAACACTAACATCAAACAAACACAGTTGCCAAATCCTAATGAAGCACAGTGATGCAAATTGGATCAACATACACGTAATTAAAACACACACACACACACACACACACACACACACACACACACACACACACACACACACACACACACACACACTCACACACACACGAAAGTAAACAATTTATTACTATGCACACGTATGAAAATACACATGCACACACACACATACAACGGATACACACGACACAAAGAATACATACGCACATATACACCATTACAAGGAAAAGAATAATATACAAATACACATGTCCTTGAATATAACACACACACACACACACACACACACACACACACACACACACACACACACACACACACACAAGCGTGAAGAGCAAAAAACGTGGAAATAATCAACTAAGGCACAAGAGACATAAACTCCACACTGTTACGAAGAAAAACATGGACGTAAAATTCATGAAAAACACAAACTGATTTCACATAAACACACACACACACACACACACACACACACATGACTGAAACATCCATACTCACAAACATACGAGCAAACACAAACAAACACTTACCCATCCACAGAGGCACATGCAAAAGACAGGCATATATATTCACACACACACACACACACACACACACACACACACACACACACACACACACACACACACACACACACACACACACACACACACACATTAGTAATAAAGGCAGTCAAACATGGGATGAAATACCTTTAAAAAAATCCCCAAATAATGAAAGCAAGGAATAAACACAAGCAAGGGAAGGGAAAAAAAGGCTTCCTCTTCCTCCACTACTTCTGTTTCTCCTCCTCCTCCTCCTCTTTTCCCTCCCTTCCTCCTCCAAGTTCTCTCCCTCTCCCTCTCCTCCCCTTTCCAGCCTTCCATCACGGCATAATTGCCTCCATAAACACACACAACCTTGACCTCTTTCCCCTGGCTGACCCCGACGCCACACATGCCATGGCAACACTGCAAACATCACCATTGCAACACTGTAAATCTTAATATGGCAACACTGTGTGCCTCAACATCCACTGAATACCTCAACATGACCTCACTGTATACCTCAACATCCACGGTATACATCAACATTTCAACACTGTATACTTCAACATCCACTGTATACCTCAACATCCACTGTATACTTCAACATCCACTGTATACCTCAACATCCACTATATACCTCATCAGTACAACACTGTACAGTATACCTCAACATGGCACACTGTACACCTGGCAACATGGCAACACTGTACAAAACATTCGCAACTTGGCACCACTGTATCCAAAATCAACAACTTCGCATCATTTTATTTAATATCAACCCCTTCCATCCGACGCCGCATTTTTTGTGTTTTATTCCTGCCATCTCCAGATGATTTTATTCAACTTAAAATCGTCTGGATGGAAGAACTGACCACCCAAAATCCATCATCGGACTGAAGAGGTTAAAGGCGGTTCTCAAAAGCCTTTCATAAATTTCACAGCTTTTGCAGAGATCAGTATAACGAATAATGGTCACGTAAGTCGAAACCACCATGTTTTTGAGCTACGGTATCTGAAACATGTAAGTGCTCGAATTTATGGGCATATCACAGGCGTATCACCATTAGTAAAGTATATGATAAAAATCTGTATGACAGAGAAATGTTGCACAAAACCTTTTATGATACAGCAATGATTCTTACGATAATATTTCTGTACATCACAAAATTCCATATGGTCGCATGAGACTTGTACCACTCAGAAAATCACATAAGTTTTTATAATTCAGCCCTTTTACTCAAGACATCTAGCTAACACCACGCTAGGCACAATTACACACGATTCAGTATTAGTCCTTCCCTTAATCTCTCAAAACTATCATATAAAATTCATGCTATCATTATAAATCCAGTTTTCACGGTTGACAAACTAAAAAATATGACAGCAATAATGAAGTTAATATTCTTTCTGCTCTAAAACACACACAAAAGTAATATAACAAAAATACATCCCTTAGCCTGATAGACACCACAAATGGGCCAACACTACCCCCTTATAAATCTCAGCTTTCAGGTTTAACACAGAAACACAACACATCATTAATTTTACTCAATATACTCCGCCATCAGGACATCCCACAATTTAAAAAAAAATCATATCTTACAGTCTCCGCTTAAAAAAAAAATCCTTGTCAGCACTGGTCCTATTTATGTCTCCACTGCCACACTGAACTCATAAAAATGCATGACACCAATAGCGTTACTCATAATATCTCTCGGTAACACGAAACTCTGCGATATCTTACAGAAACCCACATGCCACATATAAAGACTGACACACACACACACACACACACACACACACACACACACACACACACACACACACATTACATCTCAATACCCTCCTTTATACTACTGATGCAAACCACGTTAATAATAAAACGATCTAAATTACAAGCAAGGATTGGTAAGGTGTACAAGGCAAATTAAATCGCAAAGAAAAAGTTGCTTACAAACCCCATATGCCATCAGCAATACGATCCACACATACCCTTTAGACACACAAGAACTACGCACACAAAGCAAGGGATACAAATACAAGGGGATATAAAGGGACACATGAATATTCGGTGGGTCAGCATCATTCCTACTCCACTCAGCAAAATACACAGCATTTCCCCATCCCAAAAATTGCCCTGACTCTGAATACATGAATACTGGGGAGGAACTTTGCTGCTGTGACACATGCTATAAAATGGGCCTACCTCGTGTGTTTTTGAGAGAGAGAGAGAGAGAGAGAGAGAGAGAGAGAAACCCCCCAAGCAATAACTAACACTCACAATATTAACAGACACCACTTCGTCCTTCACACCAAACATTCCAACACAATTTGCCGAGTGGCAGTGTTTGGCGTGGTCACCTTTAACCTTCACCTGTGGCCACGGGGGGAAGGTTAATGAGATATTTTGGGCACAGACAGGTGAAGGTAACGAAGGGGTAAGGCTGGTGAGTTACTGCTGGTGGGTACTGTTTTGTGGGTAAGGAGGAGTGATGGTAAGTGTGATGTTTTCTTTATTTTTATTACTCTTACTCTGTGTGTGTGTGTGTGTGTGTGTGTGTGTGTGTGTGTGTGTGTGTGTGTGTGTGTGTGTGTGTGTGTGTGTGTGTGTGTGTGTGTGTGTGTGTGTGTGTGTGTGTGTGTGTGTGTGTGTGTGTGTGTGTGTGTGTGTGTGTGTGTGTGTGTGTGTGTGTGTGTGTGTGTGTGTGTGTGTGTGTGTGTGTGTGTGTGTGTGTGTGTGTGTGTGTGTGTGTGTGTGTGTGTGTGTGTGTGTGTGTGTGTGTGTGTGTGTGTGTGTGTGTGTGTGTGTGTGTGTGTGTGTGTGTGTGTGTGTGTGTGTGTGTGTGTGTGTGTGTGTGTGTGTGTGTGTGTGTGTGTGTGTGTGTGTGTGTGTGTGTGTGTGTGTGTGTGTGTGTGTGTGTGCAGTAAGCACGGGTATTACAGTAAGGTGTACTTTTGTGACATTACACGGGGGGATGCATATGAAGATTAAGAGTGCGTTTAACCCTCTCATGGCCGGAACAAGTTTGGTATTCTGCGTCAAATAGGCGGCTACATTCAGATGCGAGTCAGTCAAAGGAACATGAGAGCTTATACAATCATCAGTAAACCCCCTCATTATTGGGACAGGTCTAGTACTGGAATCTAACAAACACCAGACGATTTTATTCAGCTGAGAGTGAGTCGCAGGGGTCTGAGTGTGAATGGAATGCTCTCATAAACACGTCTATAAAAAGGTGTGTATGTGAACCTGCCTGAGTACACTTTTACAAATTAAGCTACGGATGAGTGCGTTGACAACAGTTCATGTGCACGCCAGTACGCATTACCTTGATGAGTGTGTGTGTGTGTGTGTGTGTGTGTGTGTGTGTGTGTGTGTGTGTGTGTGTGTGTGTGTGTGTCCAGACGATCTGTACATAGTAGCTGCAAACTCTATTTTTCCTTAACATATTCAAACAAACCGTAACAAAGCACTTATGACAAGAAAAAACACCCAACACAATCCCAACACTACACTACGCAGCCGTCACTTTATAAATCAAGGTTCCTAATTACATTCTCGGTCCGACCAGAATAATCCACTCCAAAATTCTCATGATCGACCTGGAAATTGAGGTCAAATAAGAGGTTCGTATGTTCGTTTACGCTGTGAACCCGAATATGTTGTGGTGGAATGCTTAGAGGTTTCAGGAAGGCACGATTAGGTAAGAAAGTTTTCTCCAACTACGCTGATGGAGGGCTGTGAGAAGATGCTAATTTTTTTATGCAAGGTCAGGACGAGACATGGGGACTGTCTGATGTTGCTGTATGTTTTAATTAGTCATGGCGTCAGAGTTGGTGATAGCAGTGATGAGGCAAATGTGAAAGTGAGTGATGTAACACTGAGTAGAAGAAAGAATACTCCCGACACAGATAACCTTCGATGGTATTCTGTCAAGTACCTGATGTTCAATATCTTCATTTTGCAGCCGAGTGATGAATAGTGCAAAAATAATGCTATCCATACAAACATCACTTATCCAGTAAGAGCTTAATATAGTCAGAACATAATTTTTAGAAGTGACAGAAAGGGTACAAGTCTGCAACCCATGACGAAATGCGCTTGGCCACCCCAGCTGTTAATATTACACACATAAGTCCCACATAATATGAATCTGAATGCGTGATTCCCCTTGCGCATATTTCACATACTGCTGACGTTACAAGTCCATGGCAGCCTACAGTGGGTGGCAAACTGTGCAGAAAATGACAAGAAAAAATTAATGTGAGTTTATGTAGGTTATCATGTATCGAGAGGGACAACTTGAAATAACCTCTTTATTGTGGTCAGACTTTAATGTAACTTAAGCATTCCCCATGTACAGTCACTCATAAAAGAAACGACCCCCCCGGGCAAGACACCTTTCAGCCAATATGATATCGGTCCTGGTAACACTGTAAATGACGTAAGATGTGGGGGTGTGAAGCTGCATTTGGTGGAAGTTCATTCAAAGTTCATTCTAAGTGTGTCGAGCCCATTCATTTAACCCTTGAGGCCGGGAGTTTCATTTGCATCTTATTCCTGCCACCGGCTGACGATTTTATTCAGCTAATGATGAACTTTTTCAAATGTGATGGGTTACATACATATGCCTTGATAACAAGTCAGATATAATGTATGTTTGACTCGAAATGTGGATTGAAGCAGTGTTTCGTGCAGATTAACTCCGCCCTCCTCTCAAACACCCCTCCTCATCCCCCCATATGGCTGACGTCAAATACACTGTTACCAACACTGAATACCCCGAGTTATATTGCCTCTAACGGAGGGGGGGTCTTTTCTTTTATGAGTGACTGTACCTTCAAAGGCTGACAGTTCAAGTCTCTTTACTTGGAAATTCTGAGCTCAACTGTCGGCTACGTGTCCTCTGACCTTTCTCTGGCCAAGCACAGATCTTCAAAGCTGGCACAAATACACGTAAGCCTGTAACTGCATTGCTGTTACGGAGTGCTAAATCTGAATATGTAGAGACCTGAAAAAGAAGACCGACATTTATATAGCACTGGGCTTGGAGGGTAATGAGACATGGCAAGGTGCAAAATGGAGCAATGGAGAAGAAAGATGGGGACACCTGCTGTGGGGAATGGCCGCGTGTGCTGGGACCTACCAATTTACCGTTTTTAACATCAGGTTTTGAGACATTTAACATCCTCCTAATTCTAAATATCGGTGAGATCTAGATAAATTTTGACTTTCTATCTGGGTAAATAATTTTGCAATTTTTTTGAAGTTATAGTCTTCTTGCTATTTCTTAACTTCTGTGTATATTGCGACATTCCAGTCCTTGGCAACTCTACCCCCTCCTCCTTCCTTATCCTCTCTCATTCTCTTCCATCTCCCTCTTCCCTTCCCCTCTCTCATTTCCTTCCCTCACTCCTCTCACCACCTCTCACATTCACTTCCTTCGCCCAACTTTCCTCCACACTCTCACTTCCTTCCCTCCCACCTCTCCCCGCGCAAATTCTCAATCCCTTCCCTTTTGCCTCCCTCTCCCAATCCCTCCCTCCCTCCATCCCTTCAACCCCTGCCTCTTCCCTCCACCAAA
>NC_136998.1:29179996-29202496 GCF_032717465.1 Coenobita brevimanus
CCGCCCTGCATTATAAATATCGGGGGTGGGCCGCCAGCAAAACACTCTCTTCATTATTCATATTACTCATACACGGATTATAGAAGAGTTAATAGCAAACGGGATATAAATATTCATCCTAAGCAAGTTTTGGTAATTCATGGAGCTCGTTGATTTACATGTCTGATTCCTCTCCCTCCAGCCTTCCTTTTCCCACCACCATCCAATCTTTTCCCTCCCTCATCTTCTATTCGTCTCCCCTCCCTCTAACTCAATCTTCTATTCCCCCCCTCACCCCTCTTACTTTATCCTTCATTCCGCTTCTCCCCCCTCTCTCCATCTTTAATCATTTTCCCTCCCTCTCAATCCACATTCCATTCTTCAACCTCCATCATCCATTCCTCCTTCTCCCTCACACTCCATTCTCAATTCCTCTTCCTCCGCCTCTCACCATCCTCCATACCTTGGCCTCCCTCTTCATTCCTTTCTTCCTCACTCCATCATCCACAAGCTCCATCCGTCTTACTTTACCTTCCTATCTTCCTCTCACCCACTCCGTCTTCCATTTACCCCCTTCCCTCTCCTTCCATCGTCCATTCATCTCCTTCCCTCCGGCCTTACTCTGCTTTCCTTTCAGCTCGTCGTCTCCCCCGTATCCCGTTTCCTTCACCTGCACTTCACCATCTCCTTAGCCTCGTATTCTAAGTCGTAGCATCTCTTCCACAGCGACTAATTCTGCATGTTACACCTCAATACCCTCTTAATATAATCAAAACAATGTCGATATTAACGCGATATTCATACCATACAAGACAGTGCTAAGGTGCAATATACAAAATAAATCGCTAAGGAACACGCACTAAGAAGACCTCCAGTACTACTTACAATACCGTCAAATATCACAAGGGTAACTAAGGTAGGATGGGGGGTTCTGGGCAAGATGGGAGTGATCCGGTTTGACTCTAGACAGGAGGTTGGGTCAAGTTGGATCAACTCTGGAACTGTCCTCATTTTATTCCACTGATTAACTTTAATTCCTTCTCAATATTCTGTCTCGTCTTATATTTATTCCATTTATTTCCTTTCACTTTATATCCACTGCTCTCCCCTAACTTTCTTCCAACACATCCTCCTCCTCCTCCTCCTCCTCCTCCTCTCTTCCCTATTCACTGTATTCTTCCTCATCCTACCAAGGAAAAAAAAAGAAAAAGGAAATATACACAGATTAAGAAAAAAAACACACAAAAGGAAGCGTCACAGTATTAAACAGTTTTTCTCTACGGACTTTACACATAAAATTTCACTATCTCTAATACTCACACCTAAAGTACTTTATTAACAGGTGAAAAAGGGGCCATTTAATGCCTAGGTAATTAGAGAGAGAGAGAGAGAGAGAGAGAGAACAAATATATGACAGCAACAACAAGTGACTGCATTGATAAAAACCAATAACACAAAACTGGTTAATCCTCTTGTCTAAATTTGATCCCATTTATATTCCAGCTCCAAACTTGTTATTCTCTCTCTCTCTCTCTCTCTCTCTCTCTCTGCTATCACTGCATCATGAACCAATCTTTCGTTACACTTTCTTCATGCACATTCCTCCTGTCACCTCTCCTGTTGCTTTCATTACTCTTACCCCTTTACGTTCCCTCTCATTTATCTTACTTTCACACTTGCTTTTTCAGATAATTCCTTCTTTTTTTTTATCAATAGATCTTACATTCGTCCTCAGTGAGATATATTTCCTTTGCTTCCTAATATAATTCCTTTCTTACTTCGTCCACCTGGATTTCAAACACTCACACACTCTAATTCCAGTTCAAGCTCGCTTTCTTTTCACCTTCACATCCTCTCACAGTCTCTCTCTCTCTCTCTCTCTCTCTCTCTCTCTCTCTCTCTCTCTCTCTCTCTCATCGAAGACAAGTGGCAGGAAGTGCTTCGAGTGCTCTGAAGTGATGAGCCCTTCACAAGAGGAGGCATCAGACAACATTAGAAGTGATAAAATTTTCGTTCTTTCACTAGGCAGGTGTGTGTGTGTGTGTGTGTGTGTGTGTGTGTGAGAGAGAGAGAGAGAGAGAGAGAGAGAGAGAGAGAGAGAGAGAGAGAGAGAGAATTTTGGTTTCCTAGTGTCACGAATACAATAAAAAAAATATATATATATTGCTATTCCAACCCATTTACTATTAAGGGTCTCTCCCAAGCCAAATATAATCGTCTGGCATTAGGCAAGAATAAAATACAAGGCACCATAATGAAGGAGTTAATGGAGCCTACAACTCTTTACAACAAGCGTCTCTATCTATCTACTGCCAGACGCCTGAATCCTGTAAGGGGTGGCCACAAACAAATCGCCTGCATGCCGCCCTGTCCCTTACCCTTTCACTGGGTCTCTCCTATGCAAAATAAAATCGTCCGACGGTAACAAGAATACAGGAGAAAAAAAGAGGCGAAAATCGTATCATATTCTCTTTCTTCCAAGGAACCTCACACACGTTCTTTTTACCTCTATTTTTAGGCACCAAACTAATGGCTTTTAAGTCTAATGGGTTTCCCGGTTTGTATTTCTGATGGTTTTTCAATTGGTCCGGAGAGGTGCTTTAAGAGAGGGACTGGGATGGGAAAATGTGTGTGTGTGTGTGTGTGTGTGTGTGTGTGTGTGTGTGTGTGTGTGTGTGTGTGTGTAGTATGTCAACCACTGCCTTCCTCCACACAGGGACTAACACATACACATATTACTCACTGGTCTATGACAGGAGAAAAAAAAAAAGAATAACTGAAAAAGGTAAAATACACACACACACACACACACACACACACACACACACACACACACACACACACACACACACACACACACACACACACACACACACACACACACACACACACACACACACACTGCAGTGGAAGGCAGTGATGCAACAAACTGCGCCACACAGGGTACCACCAACCCTCTTGTCACCCACTTTACTGTTTCTTTACCAGTTTCGCATCTAATATTAAATGAAACGCGTTGGAAATGATGCTCAGCTGGAAATCAGTGTTTTTAATATTATTCCTACTACTGCTGTTGGTACACTATTACTCCCACTATTTCTGGTACTAAAATAATGCATTTACTACGACGTCACACGGCCTAAATGTCTCACTAATAGATCAACTAATAATATCATCACTTCCGTAATTAAGGAAGGCAATGAAAATACGTTCAGCTAGAAAGGGTTAATTATCCGGTAGATCCCACCAGAGCCTTAAAAATCCAGTAATATACACATTGATAAAAAGACCAATTAATCAGGTAGAAATATGAACATACAGTACAAATTCTATCTTCTCGTTGCACTTCAGAGTCAAATGTGTTTAGCCAATATCTCGATCAAATTGTCGAGGAAATGTCGCGATGCGGAGGGACAGGGATGGAGGTAAAGTTTCGGGGGTGATGACGTAAGTGGAAGGAGGGAGAGAGGAAGGAAAGGAGGGAGAGAGGGAGGGAGGGAGAGAGGTAAGGAGGGAAGGAAAGGTCAGACAGATGCGGCAGTGGTACGTCAGTCACATGGCGTCTTTACCGATGCCACTTTCACTGTCACATTTCACTTAGATGCCGTATATATATTCCTCTGTTCCCTTCCAAGGTGCTGGAGAGGAACGCCTTCATGTGGTGGCACCGATATGGCCAGCCAGCACCACTACCTGATTATACAAAAGTCCCTGAGCTCCACCCCTTTCCCCCGAAAAGAGGATGGTGAGCTGCAGGATAAGGGTAACTTCAGCATGCAGTCCATCAGGATCACATTTCTGATAATCTGTTAAACAACAACAATTACAGCAACAAAAACAACAACAACAGCTACTATTACTACTACAACTACTACTATCATCACCACCATCACCCCTCCTCTTCCTCCTCCTCCTTCCACTACTACTACTACCACAACTACTACTACAATTACTTTACTCCCTTCCCGCTACCTTCAGACAACTGTTACTAACCCAAGGGAAATCTCTCGCAACGAAAGGGCTTCCAACAATCTCTATTAAACTCCACTACAAAAAAAAAAAAACGCCAAAGAAAAAATAAAAACGAAAAAGAAAAAAAAAATGGAAAAAAAATCAGAAGCCAAGAATATAAAATCGCGTCCTCGAGATGGCTGATATTGATTTATTTTAGCTGAGATTAACGTAAGAAGATTTTGTTTTGCTTAGGAAAAAAGTTAATAATTACTGATCCTGTGACGGCCACGAACCACCTTGGATATATTATTCAGACTGACGCATGAAACTGGTCGAGAGAGGGAGAACATAGCAACTTATGTACTCTGTGTGTGTGTGTGTGTGTGTGTGTGTGTGTGTGTGTGTGTGTGTGTGTGTGTGTGTGTGTGTGTGTGTGTGTGTGTGTGTGTGTGTGTGTGTGTGTGTGTGTGTGTGTGTGTGTGTGTGTGTGTGTGTGTGTGTGTGTGTGTGTGTGTGTGTGTGTGTGAGATCACCCTCATCGCTACTACAATCCCATCAGTTATAATAATCAAATGCCACATGACTCTTCAACTGAGAGGAACCCTGGGAGTTAAATGCCAGCACAGGAAGAGGCCGCCACTCACACACCTTAAAAATAATTACTCTTCTATATTCCTTCCTCTATATCATAACATCGTCCATTTCCATAACTCTACGCATTCCTTATCCATATTTTACATCACCACGACAACCACTATTAACAACAACACTATCACCATTACCAACACCAAAAACAACAATAACACCATCACTACCACCACCATTAACAAAACAACAGCACCATCACGGCCACTGCCATTAACAACAACAATAACACAATCACCATCACCATGAACAACAACAACAACACCATCACCACCATTAACAACAACAACATGCAGAAAGACAGAAGCAAATGCACTAACTCAATTGCAGTAAAAAGTCCCCTGCAAAAATAAAAATAAATAAAAAAATAAACTAATAAATACATAAACAAATGGCTCCACTTCCCCCCACCCCAAACTCCTCCATCTCAGTTTTCAAAAATGGCCTTTACGTAATTATTTCCTGACACCTCAATTTCACTTTTAATTTGATGCAGGAAGATGGGCCAACAGGAATAAAGCTAAAAACTGATAGCCTACACAAATAGATAAAAATATAAAGAAAATAATGGCCTCTCATCTCCTCCCTTCGTCCTACACATCATCCCCTACCCACTCCTTCCTTATACCTCTCACCCACTATGTTGCTAAATACAGGATGATCGTAGAACACACACACACACACACACACACACACACACACACACACACACACACACACACACACACACACACACACACACACACACACACACACACACACACACACACATATATACACACACACACAAAGTTTGAACAAAATTTATCCCTCTACTCACACAAAAAAAAATCTTACCTCACAAAAACCACAACCAAAGAAAACTAAAAAAATAAAATAAATAAAATAAAATAATTCCTACCTACCTACCAACCCAACACCTTCTTTACTAACGCTGGGAGTTGAGACGTAAGGGTTAGACACTTATAAAAAAAAATCATGAAAAACTCCACGATTGTTTTCCACTCAAGGAATCAAATAAACACTAACACAAATAAAACTCAATAACTAAAATCCCACCCCTGACTGCCTCTTTCACGTACCTCACTTCCACATAACGTACAGGATTAATGGACAAGGACCCAACACACCTCTATACAAACAAGAACAAGGACATTGACATAGCATATACATCCACCTTGCCAGCTCAGTCCCCATTTTTGTCCTTAATCTTTGCCCTTTCTTATTCAAACTGAAATCACTTCGTCTTCAAACAGCCCTCCATCTTTTCTCCAAATCTGGTGCAATTATATCCAGTAATTTTGCCACAGTGTTGCTAACTAACACAGACAGACAACGGTGAAGCTAAAATCCTAAATCTACTTTGCTGAGGTAAAATAATCTAAATAAATAAATATATAAAAGAAAATCCCATCCCCAACGCACTACCCCCAACCGAATCCTCTTTAATCGTCTCTTGCCACGAAAAAGCTGCCAATTTCCACTCACTCACCGGAAAACAAATCGTGCTATACGTTAACTCGCCCCCACCAACTCAGTCTCCGCTGCCGACACGTGGAAGTAAGTCACATTAAATATAGAGGTGAGTACTGGAGTTGAGAGCATACACGTTGCTTGGTTGGAGCTTACTCGGTTTTATTTCGCCTTTTCTTCTTTACTATAGAGCCACTTTATCCTCCTCAGTGCGATGATGTCTTAAAGTATCTATTTTATATGTATTCTTTTATCTATCTTGTTAAATGAACTTATAAATCACTTTGGTACACTGACGTTTTAACATATATTTTCATTCTCCTGTACACCTCTTCAGTACGATGGCTCCTAAACTTAATATTTATCTAGTTTATTTTTTTTTTTACTATATGAGCCTATAAACCTCTTCAGTACTGTCATGATTTAATAATTTCATTCTGCTATAGATCCCTTGAGTAATGTGACGTCTTTACCTACTTACGGTATATTGTTGTTGTTGTTATTATTATTATTATTATTATTATTATTATCATTATTATTATGGTGGTGGTGACGGAATTACCCACCCACCCACACACACACACACACACACACACACACACACACACACACACACACACACACACACACACACACACACTCACACACACATTCCCCCTCCTTGAAACAGTCCACTTCCAGCACCAAATAAGAGAGTAGTAAAAAGGAGGTCCGTGGATAGGTACTGTTTTTAGGCTGGCCACTGATAAGATTCACCTCAGTCTCCCTGATAACACACCTTCTGTATAACCTGATCCGCCGATACTCCCACACACACAAATTAAAAAGAACTTAATCTAGGGAACGAGAAATATTACCGTCGAGTCTGGCTTCAGAAATCGAGTTCAGACCTGGTGAATGAGCCATATTATCACAGAGTTGGACTTTAAAAATAATAAAAAGCTGAATTGGCGAAGGAGGAATATGATCGTCGTTTGGGTTTAGAAACTGGAAAACGACTTCTGACTTGCTGAACGAGAAATATAATCGCCAACACTGCCTTTAGAAATGTTCACGCGTTTGAGATACTAAAGTGTAACAGACAACATGCACTAAATCAATAAGTACACTTTTTTTTTTCTTTAATTCTTGTTATCTTTATATGAGAGAGTTTGTGAGAAAAAAAAAATAAAAAACAGCGAGGATATTAAAGGTTACATCCCATGCCAACCGTCTGAAGATAAAAAAAAATAAATAAAATCCATTGGCAGTAAGAAAAATTAACAGATGTAAACACAGCGAAGAAATTTATATGCAACAGACAACACTCGCCAACCTCTAAAGAACGAGATTTTTCTTGTGTTAAGCAAAACTGCCATAATACAAGAGCAGGTTTTACAGTTCCAAAAGGAGAAATTACAGTTTTTGGCCTCCAACTATATGACCTTCCTGGGCCGAATAAAACAGCTTGATGGTCGCCAGAATGAAAAATAAATACGAAACGCAATAAATAATTAAATACGAATGATAAACAGTTTTCGTCAGTCAAGGTGAGACGGGAGGCAGTTGGTGCTGATATCCCCGCCATGAAAAGAAAACGGCAATATCAGGACTTGTGGTGGTGCAAATAACGCCTCTCTGACGCAACCAGGGTGCAGGCGATTTTAGAGTAATTTTTGGCGAGTGTAGTGACGGCCATTATCCCCGTCCATTAAGTGATTACCCTGTGTTTGAAGAGTAATGTGAACCTATCTTGACGACATGAGTCAGAGGGAAGCAAGGAGTAAAATGGTTCTGTTGTCAATTACCTCTTCTTCTGTGAATCTGTGGCACAATAACTCAGTGTAAGTAACAGAGTAAATGTGTTGGTAATTACTATGCCTGTCGTTATCTGTGGCGCATTTAGAACCTAATTTGACGGAAACGGAACAGTAAGATAATGATCTGCTGTCACTCACGCATTCTTTAATTTACCAGGGGCACACTTATAAAAAACCACTGACGCAAACGAGGGAGCAAATTGGTGCTGTTAGTTACCTTTACCCATATTTTCGTCGGCTCATAAGTCCTCTAACACCCCTTTCTTCCCTGGTTATTTCTGCATCTGACACGATAATATTCCTCTGTACATTATTTATACAATGCGTCAATATATGCAAATGACATAACATATGAGAGAAAATTATGTGTATTATCCAAAATAAATCGCTGAGGAAGAGGCGATAGAAAACCTCCTAACCTGAAGAAAACAGGACCTCTTAGTTTTGGTTCATCTACGTCGCGACTGAAACGAAAAGTTGAGAGTTCTTAGTCTGGCAATGTCAGTTAGCTCGTCAATATATATATCAGGTATAAACAGAAATCAACACAGATGAAAACCTTCAGTGCAATATTTCGTCGTTGCTAGTTCCCCTCCCCCCTCTTTTTTTTTTTTTTTTTTTTTTTTTTTTTTTTGTAAACCTGAGGCGTCATTTAGACAACTTAGACGACAATCAGAGTTCTTAGTTTCCTGTCAGTTACCATGTCTTCTATACCTGTGACGCAATTTAGATACAACTTTGATGCACACAAAAGGATCGAGGGGTTTGTTTTTGCAATATCAATATCTATTGCGAAATGATGTCAAAATTAGATGTAAAATAAGAGTCCCTAGTTCGCGTGTTGTCAGTTACCCCGTCTTCTATGCAATTTCGGCGCAATTTGGATACATACAAAAGAGTCGATGAGTTTGCTGTTGCCAGTATCTGTGGCAGAGACCCGACTTAGACGAAAAAAGAATATCAGTAATTAGTGGATCGTCTCAGCGCTTGTCTTTTCTAAACGTACATATATTACAACCTACACGATATATGATGGAATTCCTAGCGTCCTGTCAGGTACCTGGTTATCAGTATTGCAATTTTCGACATAACTAGGAGAACACCTACACGACAATTGAGTCAGACCCTCTAGTTCGTGTTTTATTTACCTTGTAGTGGCAGAGGGTGAAGGCGTGGGGTTCCCTGTCAGACTGTAATCCTTCCTTAGGTGGCACTGAGAGGTACACAGATCACGTGAGAGTCCGTGAGCTCGCCAACAGAAGACGGACCTTCACCATAACTCCGGTGCGAGACGAGTGGGCCGCCCCTCTCCCCTTCTATTTTACACCCCACTCACCAGCACGTCTTCCTTCACCATTCCCAAACTCTACTCACACCTTAATTTCTTCCCTTTCATAATTTCCTCTATTTGTATGCACCAGTGGGGAACCTAAATCACTGTGGGTGTGTCGGATGAACGTGGATGATGAAAACTTTAGCCCAGCTCGATGACAACACCAACAATGCCCTCTCTCCTCTCCTCCGCTGTCTCGCCCTCACCACCTCCTCCTCCTCCTCCTCCTCCCCCTCCACTTGGGTCAGGGTAGGGTGTGTGGGTGCCAGGGCGGGCGTGGTGCCATGGGCTGGGTGTGGGCTGGTGGCGTGCGGTGAGGGCGTGGGACAATGAGTGGTGCCGCGTGCCTGGCTGCCCTCACAGTCCCGTCGCCCCTCCCTTCCCCTCCTCGTGATCAATAGCGCGCATGGTCCTGCCTCGCTCGCCACACCCCCTCTCCACCCAGCTGACCTCCCATGTGCTGCCTCACCTCACACCATCGCACCTGCCATGTGACCTCACCCACCATGTGTTGCCTATGACATGGCATGCTTTGTGCAACTTATGGCACAACCTGCAATGTGCAACCCATAACACGACCTGCCATGTGTAACCTATGACACAACTTGCTATGTTCAACCTGTGACATGACCTGCTATGTGCAACCAATGTCATAATCTTCCATATACAACCAATGTATGCCATGACCTTCCCTTTGCAACCTATTACATGATCCATGTGATATCTACAATGACCTGTAATATGCATCCTGGACGTGACATGGTGCCTATGAACTAACTTATTTTCCTAAGGTTGTTCATGCTTTTGTTTCACCCTCAGCTCTGATTCCATACAACACACAAGACATGCCCTCCTGTACACCCTCATGACTGAACATAACCCTGTGGAAAAGACATCCTTCATCCTATTCCTTGTCTGGATATCCTCTCATGTTTTATTCATGACATAATAATAGGTCTGTTCAACTGGGGAGAATTCTAGAGGTACAGCTTGTACAGTATTTCAATTAAGCCTTCTGAGAGTAAGAACTGTATCTATGAATATATATATATATATATATATATATATATATATATATATATATATATATATATATATATATTTATATATATATATGTGCGTGTGTGTGTGTGTGTGTGTGTGTGTGTGTGTGTGTGTGTGTGTGTGTGTGTGTGTGTGTCTTTCACCAGACATTTTTATCCATGAGGGCAAAATCCTGACAGTGAAGTAGCTAAACCTAATCAATACAACCACTCCGTTCGCGCGTTCGAGCTCAAAACTCTGCTCATGTGATTACACCACTTCAATTACCATATCGACTATCACACCTTCGCTGGCGAACACCCAGAAGTTGTAATGCTTTGCTCGGTGTGTGTGTGTGTGTGTGTGTGTGTGTGTGTGTGTGTGTGTGTGTGTGTGTGTGTGTGTGTGTGTGTGTGTGTGTGTGTGTGTGTGTGTGTGTGTGTGTGTGTGTGTGTGTGTGTGTCAACGGAACTAAAACAGTTCTGATCTGATCTGAACTAACTGTACAGGAAGGGGGGGAGGTCTAGGGTTGGCCAAGAGGTTAGCCTATTGGTTTTGAGAACAGTAAGTCAAAGGTGAAGGTCACATAGCAAAGTCAACGCGTACAATTTTTATTCGATTATGATCAATCTTTGAGGAAGAGTTCGGGGTAAAGCAAGGATGAAGAGATTCGACTAAGAGGTCAAATGAATAGGTCCTACTCAGAGGTCAGAGGTCATGGGAAAAGGGCAAGATCAACTTAAACAGTTTTCATCCGATTTGGACCAAACTTTCTGGAACAGTTGAGAGTAAGACTAGAAAGAAATACATCCATAAAAATAAATAAATAAATAAATAAAACTCAGCCAGCCGTCAAGATCAAAGGGAAAGGTTAAAGTTCGACCCATGTGCGTCTATGTTTCAATCAAATAACCAGCACATGAATCTAAGGGAACTAAACACGATCTGAGAGGCCTTATACATCGTACCTCTAAAACTATTACACGGTACTGATAGGGCTGGTTTGGGCACACATCCCTATCGCCAAGACCTGCAGTAATTTTATCCACACTGCCCTAAAACTACTAGATGGTGCAGCAGCGCCAAGGGAAGACCTAAATTGGCTGAAAGACTCCTGAACCGATCTGCCTGGACCTGAACATGGCGGAAATGAGCTACAGTGAGAGCATAGATCCAAATTGACGTGAATGAAGATGAATGAGGCTGAAGTGATCTGAATGGGCCATGTTGGATGCAATGACGCTGAGTGGGCCAAGCTGGACCTGATTAAACCCTATATGACCTGATTGTGTTTGAACTGATGCCAAGGACCTCAATGGACATGATGACCTAAATAATCCTAACCCTAACTATACCCAAATGGATTTATCTGCAACTGATCTGCTCTGAATCAGACTAGATTGCCTAAACGCGCTAATCTGATCTACTTGAATCTCGACTTGGCTGAAACGTTTTATAATGGCAAGAATAAAATAATGTAACTGGACGTAGATTGACAAGACTTGGTTCTTTTAAATAGGGCGTAGAATGGACCTGTGCACCTGACTTGGCCCTGAAAAGACGCGACTGACCCTGAATGGATATGTGAGACTTGTGCTGACCTAAAAGTACTGAATTAACCGTGAATGGACCTGAATTCTCCCAAACTGTACTGAAATGACCTGACAGCTACAATGGACGCGATGGGCATGACTTGGTTCTGAAGTGTCACTGAGGACCCTGAATTAACTTAAGTAGTTTTGCATGAACCCAACTGATCTCCACTGACCTTGAATGAACCTGCAATGATCGGACTGGACCACACTGGATATGAACAGGGCCTGAAAGAAAATGAAATATAATGACGCGACCTACCCTGCCCTGAATTGTCCTTAACTGACCAAACTTGTCTTGATTGCAAAACTGGACCCTGTCTGCTGTAACTGTGTCTGATCGTGACTAAAACAACATAAAAGATTGGATGTAACAGTACCTGGTGTGGCCCCAACTGACCACAACACGAATTTGTTCCTAATTAGTTCACGTAGGGTATTTTCGAATGTTGTTCTTCTGATAGTTAAGTCTGTTGACAGCTATGCTCGCTGACAGTTAAGCTGACAAATGGTTATGTCGCCCAATGGTATGACAGTTGATGGTTATGTTGGCTTATGGTTATCAGTTGATAGTTATGTCAGTTGATGGTAATGTCAGGTGAAAATTAACCAGATGAAGGTTATGCCAGTACGCCAATGGAAGGTCATCGAATGTACCTGAGGCATAACTAAAACATCCATATCTACCGACATCACAAAAGAGAATTCCAGCGCCTATAAACCAACAGATCATTTATCCACCAACATACAAAAACTAGCCAGACAAAAGAAGAAAAAAAAAAAAGTAAACACGCACACACACAACGAACAACAACAACATAAACATCATAATCCTCTTGCGTGACGATGGATTACACACACAGACGACCCTCCGGCGCTAACGACCCTGAACGACTATATTTACTGCCAGGACACAATGGTCGTGCCGCGGCTGCCCTAACAATACAAAGGGATATCGGTGTATTTTTAGCTGGCGAGAGAGTAAGGCCGCGTCCTCACCAAAGTGCTTGCTGGCTGGTCGGGTACACGAAGAGGCAGGGCATCATTTTAACCCATATCAGAGGCCCCACTGAACACGGACGGATGCGGGCGTGAACTTCTATGTAGTGATGTAGAACTCAGTCCGCACCAGCACGCATTTGGTGTGGACGCTGCCTAAGTGTTGGGGCTGCGAGGGGATGAGGCTTGGGCAACTTATTCGCAGCACTGAAGGGGAGGGTGACCAGTCATTTCTCCTCTTAGCGGCATTAACAGGTCCCCACACCATACTGTAAGGATCTACCGTAACCCCTGAACTTTTTTTCTTCTTTCTCCCGATCACTTTATAACTCTGTGCCATTAATTTTTTTCTTCACCCACTCGTTTCAAACGTGGTACAATTTTTCCTTGGGTTAATACCCCTAGACACTCTTCTTCTTTTTTTTTTTAATTTGGAGGTTTTAGACGGATTTATAGCGAAAAAAACACACAAACACACATTTTGGGACCCAACCGATATACTCTTGTCTGTGCATTATTCATCACGACAATTTACACAGAGGTATGTCAGTGTAATGTATGTGTATGGAGATCATCATGCTTTGCTTAGGAATGTCTGAAATCTTTACTATGAGCGATAAACCCCAACCTCTCCTGGGATGTAAATAAACCCCACCCTATCCTTCGATGTAAACAAACCCCAACCTCTCCTTGGATGTAAGTAAACCCCAACCTCTCCTGGGATGTAAATAAACCCCACCCTATCCTTCGATGTAAACAAACCCCAACCTCTCCTTGGATGTAAGCCCCTCTGAGCAACATCCGACTGAAGCGCCTCACCCCACTAGACCACCGGGCGTCAATTTGGTTATGTGATTACCCCTCAACATAGTAATTAATTTCCTAGGTTGCAAGGGGCCATTCAGCTTGTCACTAAGTGTAGAGACACCTGGAAGTAACACTACATCGAGCGAGAATAAGGCCTATCTCTCCGCATGTGATGGAACGGGTCACACACACACACACACACACACACACACACACACACACACACACACACACACACACACACACACACACACACACACACACACACACACACACACACACACACACACACACACACACACACACACACAGGAAAAACGAGACAAAAGAAAGATAAAAGGTTCGATGTCCTGTTGGCCTTGGAACGGCTCATGCATCCATTCACTCTCATTTAGAATTGTCACTGAATGGAAGCGCAAACTCACAGTGGCGGAATTCTAAAAACGCTTCCCCTGAAAGATATCGTTAAAAATATCGTAATAAATATCACACACTATCGTAGGTGGTAATTTTTAAAGTCAATATCATACAGAGTGATTATTTATTTTCATCATGCGTAGCCGTCACCAGTATTGACCATTATCTATCTATCTATCTATTGCCAGACGCCTTAATCCCTTATACGGGGTGGCCACAAACAAATCGCCTCCATGTCATCCTGTCCCCCCGCCATTTCACTGCCCTGCTCCCAATTCGCACCCAATTATCATGCTATTACAATATCAGTTGCAACACTACTAATACTAAGAGAAGAGCATTTAGACATGGAATTTTGCTTTTCTCATTACACACACACATACTGAGAGAGAGAGAGAGAGAGAGAGAGAGAGAGAGAGAGAGAGAGAGAGAATGGCTTCCTAAGATGGAGGGAGCAAAATGATGGATGAAGTTGGAAAAGCCAGAAATAGTGAAGAGATGGAGGGAGGAGGGAAGGGAGGAGGGAGAAAGAATGAGGAGAAGGAGAGGGGGAAAGAAGAAAAGAAGAAGAGGGGAAAGGGTGGAAGGAGAGAGGAGATCCAGCAGAGGGGATAGGGGAGGAAAAGGAAGGAAAGCGGGAGGGAGAATGGAAAGGAAAGAGGGGAGAGAGTGGGAGAGGGAGAGGGAGAGAGTGGGAGGAAAAAGGGAGGGGACAGGGAAGAAGGACTGTGAGAAGGCAGCAGGCAGTGAGAGGACAGTAGGAGGAGAGGAGAGGACAGAGAAACGTGAGAGAAGAAAGAAGGAGTAAGAGAAAAATGAGAGGGAAGGAGGTAGAAGCAAAAGGAAGAGAGACAGAAGAGTGTGAGAAGGATCGAGGCAAGGAAAAGGGAAGAAGGGAGGAGATCAAGAAGGAGAGGGAGAGGAAAACAGAAGAGAAGAGAAGAGAAGGAGAAGGGGGAGAGACGAGAGAAGAAGAAAGGAAGGAGAAAAGGAACAGATTAAATATTTTTGGGACAGGAAGGTAAACACGGGCTGGGGAATAACGCAAGACGATGAAACCAATGATGAGTGAAAGAGAAAAGAGAGGAAGGGAATAAAAGATTGTTGGGATGAGAGCGACTGAGGAAACAAGAAACAAAAACATTAACAGAACAAAAACAAACACTGCAGAACATACCGAAACATATCTTAAACACACACAAACACACACACACACACACACACACACACACACACACACACACACACACACACACACACACACACACACAATGCAGCACATACGTCCAATCAGGCACAAATCTCTCTCTCTCTCTCTCTCTCTCTCTCTCTCTCTCTCTCTCTCTCTCTCTCTCTCTCTCTCTCTCTCTCTCTCTCTCTCTCTCGCTGGATAGATGTTGGTGAGGTGGCTGGGATGGGAATAGGGAAAAGTGTCGATAAGGAGTTCGCGAAGTGAGCAATGACACCCGGTGCGGTGGGAGAGACGGCACCTCCTCTCTCTCTCTCTCTCTCTCTCTCTCTCTCTCTCTCTCTCTCTCTCTCTCTCTCTCTCTCTCACACACACACACACACACACACACACACACACACATACACACATTCACACAAATATACCTGAAGTTTTTTATATCGACAACACACACCCATACACATTCACGCAAACATACATGTTCTTTTATACTGACAATCTCTCTCTCTCTCTCTCTCTCTCTCTCTCTCTCCCTGTTATGGCTACGCGGTAGAAGGGATCTCACGTGCCGGATATCCGTTCCTGATAAAATTATACGCCCGGAAAGGTACCTAAGTTGCCGCCCTACCTGCCCGGCCCACAGGAACCAGCCTGATGTTGTTGTGCTTCTGGACCTTCACACCAACGCCTCTTTTTTACCACGTACGCACACCCTGATGCCTCGCTATCCATAATAATACCTAGAAAGACCCAAGACAGCGCACACTTCGGCTAAAGGTAATACAGAATATGATTTACCGTTGAACTTCCTCTTTCTTTCCAGACAAATACTTTTATGGTCACTTATCTATCTAATACCAGACGACTTAATCTCGTAAGGGGTGACCATAGTCAAACAGGGCATGACCAAAAAATGTTTATGTGTATCTAAAACATTTTCACCTCGCTCAGGGACACCGATTCCGGATGGCCAGCTACCTGATTTACTGTGTGTGTGTGTGTGTGTGTGTGTGTGTGTGTGTGTGTGAGATATCAACTGCGCCAACGGATTCCTTCCATACACCTGGGTTTTGCGGGTTTAGCCATGTACTCACGTTGAGCTTGGATTATCTCCATCTGGGCCTCACTCTCTTGGCAAACAGCAGGGGCAACAGCAGGTAGAACTTCAGCTTTGTACCTTTCTTTTTCCAGCCAATTCAGAAATGAACAATACTGCAGCGAAAAAGCTCAGACTTTCCCACGAATACGAATCCATATCACTCTGGCAGGGGAATATCTGAATACGGGTCTACTACCTTACTGGGGAAAATGTAGCGCGCTTATAAAGGCGTTTAACCTAGAGAGAACGTGACGGCAAATTAAAACTCTCTCTCTCTCTCTCTCTCTCTCTCTCTCTCTCTCTCAATCAAAAAAAAAAAAAAAAAAAAAAGTGCCCACAACTATTCCACATATAAATGTCCTCATAACCTCTCTCTCTCTCTCTCTCTCTCTCTCTCTCTCTTCCCCACCCCCCAGGCCACTTACGGTAAAGAATGGTGCCTCGTTTACCATACACACCACAACCATCCTTCCTCTTCTATCGTCCCTAGCCTTGCCACAAAACTCTTTCACATTTCTTTATATATTCTCCCTAGATAAGGCCAGCGATCATTACGTACTTTTTGTTGGCGATTTCTTGGAGATTTTTTCCTTCGGTGAGGCTGTGGGGGATATGAGATGGGGTTTTTTTCTCTTCTTTTTTTTTGGGGGGGACTGAGCAGGAAAGGGCTTTGGGGAATAGTGGAGTGGGGACTGTGGTCTCTCTCTCTCTCTCTCTCAAAACCAAACAGAGCCCACAATCATTCCAAACTATTCCACAGATAAATTTCCTCATAACCTCTCTCTCTCTCTCTCTCTCTCTCTCTCTCTCTCTCTCTCTCTCTCTCTCTCTCTCTCTCTATTGAAGAAAGCCACAGTAATGACCAGAGGGAGTAGTAGTTTTGGTGTGTGCTGAGCGTATACCGTCCCTGTCTGGAGAGAAAAATACCACGATCGGGAAAATATTACTGTCGAATCGCTCACTGGGAAACAAGAATAAGGTATGCCACACAGCCGACCCACTTACAGCTGTTTTCCAATACGGGGGAGAGATTTACGGCCGATATCTTGAACAGTTGTGTGTGTGTGTGTGTGTGTGTGTGTGTGTGTGTGTGTAGATTCATCCATATATATATTTGTATCTGTATCTGTCTACTGCATTCTTCGGCCTCCTATTTCAGACCAAGAAAAAAGCATATTTATTTCAGTCTAATGTGTAAATTCAAAGACCCAATGCGATATTCCAAGTCTGAATGGAGAGAGACACCATGGAAACCGAAAGAGAGAGAGAGAGAGAGAGAGAGAGAGAGAGAGAGAGAGAGATTGGGAGTGAGAGAGAGGCAGTTAAAGAGGAAGTGGGGTTAGTACCAAGCTTATATAACTGACTTGTGGCAGGCCTATAATTTCAAGCCTATACACCACGGATCCCCTCTTCACACCTTCTGTAGGCCTAGTAATATTGATAGAGCCACTTCACTGGCAAGTACTGAGTTGCAAGCAGTACCGTAACTCCTCAGGCATGGGAGAGGGGGAGAATTTACCTACTGAATACCCTCTCCTCCGTGGTGCCAGTAAGATCAAATGGCTGTGATGCATTTCCACTCTGTGTAAATGTGATGTGTTTTGATGATGATGATGATGATGATAATAATAATAATAATAATAACAATAATAATAATAATAATAATAATAATAATAATAATAATAATAATAATAATAATAAAAATAACAATAATAATAATAATAATAATAATAATAATAATAATAATAATGTGATGATGATGGTGATGATGATGACGAACATAATGACGATAGTAATAACAGCAACGAGAAACATACGCCTATATGCTAATTGTACGGTTGCATACAGGGCAACACACACACACCTGTGACCTCCTTACACACACACACACACACACACACACACACACACACACACAATACGCCCTCCAGCAAATAGCCTAATCTATTCTTTTATGAATTACTAACACCACATAGGCCTAATGTTTGTTTTTTAACTTACATAATGAGCACACACACACACACACACACACACACAGGCTATGTGGGTAGTCACCTGACTGAGCGGGTCGAAGCCCAAACACCACCATTACGTAAGTATGGACCATGTTGTTTGTTTAAGATTATTGTGCGATTTAGCAAGGAGAAAAAAGTTCAAACTGTTTGTGACTTTCATAGATTTTTCTCAAGCCTATGACCTTGTCCCAAGAGAAGTTTTATTTAGTGTTTTACGTAGGTTAGGTTGTGGTGCGGTGATGTTGGCGGCCCTGGTTGCTATGTACTCAGTTACACAGAGCATTATTGGCTCCGTTTTGGTCACAGTATCTTTAGGAGTGCGCCAAGGATCGCCAACATCATGCCTACTCTTTATAATTTTTGTAAATGATTTAATAAAAATGATTAAGAACGGATCAGGAGTAGACGGATTTTTATCGTGGGTACACACCCTAGTATTAATGGACGACACTGTACTTCTGGCCACAACACGAGAAAATATGGTATCAAAGATTAACATTCTCCAAGATTATTGTTCTCAATACGGCATGAAAATAAATGAATCAAAAACTAAATTTTTTGTGATTAACGGAAATAAAGACGACGGTGAACCAATAGATGTAGGTAGTTTATCAGTGAAGTGGTGTGATAAATATGTGTATTTGGGTTGTTTGTTTACTGCTGATGGTTTGGTATCCTCTGCCGTAAAACTACATGCTGTCTCAAAGATGCCACATGTCCTTAAATTTGTGAACTTTATAAAGAAAAATATTGATATCCCATTCATGGTAAAACGACGAGTGTTCGAAGCAGCGTTAATGTCATCACTGTTATATGGTTGTGAGTCGTGGCTCACCGCGGACCTCAAGCCTATAATTAAATTGTATAATTGGTGCCTGAAAGAATTACTTGGTGTACGAAAATCAACTTGTAATGATGTTTGCTGTATTGAAGCAGGATTTCCATCTTTACAACAATTAGTAAAATATAAGCAACATACATTCTTTAATAAGATATGGCAATCGAGGTCCGAGATGGGTGACGATCCGCTCATGTTTGCAATAAATACGACACTGAATTATAACACAGTAACATCAAGATTACTTAGAAATTATAAAAATGACCAAGTGACAAGTTTAGAACAATGTAGACAAAACCTTATTGTATCAATTATGGAAAGTGAATCATCTCGACGAGTGACGTACAAAGATATAAACCCTAATTTTTTGTTGCACCGTGTATATACAGAGAGAAACTCAGTGAATGAAAAACACAGATTATCGTTCACCCGCTTCCGAATCAGTGGTCATAGTTTGGCCTGTGAAACAGGTCGTTGGGACAGAAGGGGGCGAGGCAGACTACCTCTGGCTGAACGGTTGTGCCAGTGTGGTCAGGTGCAAACTGAGTCTCATGTAGTACAACATTGTACACTCACACAGCACATTAGGACACAATATGACTTTACCACGATTGATGACTTGTTTTCCGGTCGTTTTACACCCGAAGTAGAATGTAAAATAATTCATGACATTTTATCTGAATATGACTTGTAATAATTATAATGTAGGAGTATATTACTTAAGTACTGAATATGAATAGCCAAACATATTGAGTATAAGACTATTATCATGATTTTATGTGCATAAATAGGGGATAATTGTGTACACATAAGAATAGAAGAAGCCGAATGCTAGTGATACTTATATTTATGATTATCTTAGAATATGATACTTATATTGGACTGCAGTTTTTTTGTAAGAAAATTACTTATTTTATACTTTGTTCAAATGATTTTGTATACTTTATGATTTTTGTAAAACAAACTCTGTAATTGCTGTGGTCAATAAACTATCTATCTATCTATCTATCTATCTATCTGTGTGTGTGTGTGTAAGAAAAGAGGGAGTGTGTGCAAAGGGAAGGCAGTGTTTGTGGGTAAAACGTAATGCCCTATGAATGCATGTATGTGTGTTTTTCTTCTTGCTATTCTGTGGTGTTTCTGTGTCGCGGTGTTGGGTGTACATATGTAAACTTAATTACTATTTGCACATGCGAGTGTGTGTGTGTGTGTGTGTGTGTGTGTGTGTGTGTGTGTGTGTGTGTGTGTGTGTGTGTGTGTGTGTGTGTGTGTGTGTGTGTGTGTGTGTGTGTGTGTGTGTGTGTGTGTGTGTGTGTGTGTGTGTGTGTGTGTGTGTGTGTGTGTGTGTGTGTGTGTGTGTGTGTGTGTGTGTGTGTGTGTGTGTGTGTGTGTGTGTGTGTGTGTGTGTGTGTGTGTGTGTGTGTGTGTGTGTGTGTGTGTGTGTGTGTGTGTGTGTGTGTGTAGTGTCTGACGCGTATGTAGGCAAGAATGATGCTGTAATATATCATCTACCAAAACCTTTCAATATTCCTTCTCTCTCTCTCTCTCTCTCTCTCTCTCTCTCTCTCTCTCTCTCTCTCTCTCTCTCTCTCTCTCCTCTCCATCCCTCCCAGACATGCCGGCGCCATGTTATCCATTGCCTGCGTGGAAATCCTTGTAGTCTCACCCACCCCATCTCTCTCTTCCTCTCTCTCTCTCTCTCTCTCTCTCTCTCTCTCTCTCTCTCTCTCTCTCTCTCTCTCATTACTACCATCTCTGTTGCCTCTAAAACTGTACCTTTTACTAAAAATATATTCAACTCTCTATCTATCTATCTATCTATTGCCAGACACCATAATCCCTTAAGGGGTGGCCATTTGACTTTGAGTTATTTGTTTTAAGGGGAGGGGCACTAACCCTCCACCAACCCACTTGTTCACACGTAGGGAGCACGTATGGTTTGGTTATATGGTTACCACCCAGCATTGTAAATGGTTTCTTGGCTTACAGGAAACCATTTGGCTTGTCACTCAATGTAAAGCCACCTGTAAAGGAAAGAAAAACTCTCAACTATTACAATAAACTCTTACAACTTACAAACACTTCAATTACCACTACAGCTTAACTACCTCAATTATTTCCCTCATTCACCACAAATGGCTCAATAATATCCCCATCATCATCCTCTCCACTACAGCCAATAAACTGACATCACCACACCATTAATATCAATTCCATGTCAACTACACAAATACACCCACTTACTATAACGAGCCATCTTCCCACACTTTTATCAATACCACAAAGAACTTATTATTTCAGCACACACACAAACACACACACACACACACACACACACACACACACACACACACACACACACACACACACACACACACACACACACAGAAGCAAACAATACGTACAGCAATAATAACAACAGTCTTAAGAACGGTAACAAGAGGCACGAAGATCGCCATGCACAACACCTTCACTGTCACTCAAGAAGCACACTCATACTTCCCACAGTAACTTCCCTTCCTAGACAGACCTCTACCTAACTAGCTACACAACGATATGCCTTTAGGAATACCATCTCAAAATACTACTCACATACAACCCATTCTGCTCCCTTACGTAATACCGTCCCTCATATCACAATACTCTCTCCTCATTCACCTCACTCACACAACACAATCAAGCCTTCAGCAAGACTTCAAATACGCCACTGATCCTTGTTTCACCACTACTGTACTCCACCTACCATCACCACCACTGTTCCTAACTCACCATTATCGAAAATTCGCCCATCCACACCGATTATTACCACACCATTACTCTAAATCACATTCAATAAAAAATTAAGATTTAATGCCAATAAAATATAAGATTTAATGCTGCAATTCCTCTTTTCTACCAGATGAATAGCCTACTCTATCGGTCTCACATAGTTAATGAATTCTCCGGACTTAGTATACCTTGTTACACATTGTCAGGAAGTGCATACCTCCGCCAACGCCAATAAATCAATATTTATTCTTGCATCTAAATTTTAATTCACCTCAGAAACATAACAGCTCTTCCTTGACCCACTGTACACCCGTCCACCAGACTTTACTGGTTTCCGATAATAACTTCTAGATTTATCTTGTACACAAACAGACAATGGGGAATACATGCCCTCCGTCTAACTTCGTTAGCGGAGATAACAACTACGGTAGATGTTGCAGATGCTGTAGTGGATGCCTGAAATTAAGCAAAGAATAGAATTCAAATTTGCAAAATGGCACGGCAGAGAAAAGAATAACGCAATATACAACTCAGCTAAGAGTTACGACAGGATGCACTGATAGAAATAT
>NC_136998.1:29207496-29224996 GCF_032717465.1 Coenobita brevimanus
TCCATCATCGCCATCCCCAGTCCAAAGTGGATTGAAAGCCGTTGTCCTGAGCGACTTCCACAAAGGAGATGAAGCAGAGGTGTGTGTGTGTGTGTGTGTGTGTGTGTGTGTGTGTGTGTGTGTGTGTGTGTGTGTGTGTGTGTGTGTGTGTGTGTGTGTGTGTGTGTGTGCGTGCGTGCGTGCGTGCGTGTGTGTGTGTGTGTGTGTGTGTGTGTGTGTGTGTGTGTGTGTGTGTGTGAGAGAGAGAGAGAGAGAGAGAGAGAGAGAGAGATGCGCAATGCAGATGAGACTGAGAGGCAATAATAACTGACTCCAAATAACTAACATAAACTGCAAAAAGTGAGTTTAACAGAATATCCTTTATCCCTTTATAATACACAGCGGACGGTAATTACTATCACTACGCAATTTTATGAAGATTTAGGAAGATGGGATGGCAAGAGAAGAGAGGACAGGAGAGGAAATGAGATGAGAGTAATGCATAAGAGGAGTGGAGATGCATTTTGAAGATGAGAGGAATATTTCAGATGAGAGGAATTTCGAAGACCAAAGCAGAACAGCAGGGGAGGAATGCAGGTGAGGAGGGAAAGCAGGAGAGAGAAGTATAGAGGAAAATACAGAAGGGTAGGAGGGGAATGTGGGAGGGAAATACAGAAGGGGTGAAGACTTTAGAAGAGAAATAAAGGAGAAGAGTGTATGTGAGAACTGGGGATGGGAGAGAGGGGAATGTAGGCGAGGATAAAGGAAGGCAATGTAAATGAAGATACAAGGAAGCTCAGATACAACACCTGCAACATCGACTGAATAAGAATCAACACAGGAGGTTTACAAAACGTGCGAAACATCAGCCATGCTCTCCTTGCTTAAACCAGGCGCATCAATAGGCCCACAACCGGTTTGAGCCGGAGCGTGGCGGACCCTGGTTGGCCCTACCTCACCCCTGCCTCACCTCACAGCCTGCACTCACCCCACCCCACTCCTATGCAGACACACCCTCATCCTACCTCAGACCTATCTCAGAACACCGGCATCCTACCTCACTCCAGCGCAAGCACACCCTCATCCTACCTCACCTCCTACCCCACCCTCACCCTACCTCACCCACACCTCACCTCCTCCTCATCCTACCTCACCCCTGACTCACCCTACAGTACTATCATTCTCTCCTACCCTCATCCCGCCCCACCCTACCCTCACCCTTCTGCACCCAACCCAACCCCACCGTCAACCCACCTCACCCCCATACCACCCCAACCCATTCTCACCCTACCACACCCCCAAAAGTTCGCTTCACCTCTCTCTACTTTACTGCAAATAGGTGATGCACACACATGTTACCCCACACCAGACACTGATATTCTCTCTCTCTCTCTCTCTCTCTCTCTCTCTCTCTCTCTCTCTCTCTCTCTCTCTCTCTCTCTCTCATCTCCATTTTAGCACAAAGGCACAATCACACATTTTGCTCTGATTAACATTACCCCACATAATTCCAACTAATAATTCACTAAACTCTCGTCACAACATTTTCATACAACATACACATCATCGACATCACAATCCTTCTTTTTGCAGTGCCAAATCCAGTCACGTTCACCATCGCTCTGCTTTTGTCATTTCCACTCATCATTTTCCTTTTTTCTTTTTTTTTTTAATGTGTCCCCCTTGTTAGCACTCCAGTTCCCATCCCATACTCCACATACATCCATACTCCTAACTCAGGTGGACTTAACCCTTTCTGTACAATGATGTCTGTATATTTTTCATTCCTGTTACCTCCAGACGATTTTTAACCAAGAGACAGCCTGTAGTGAGGGGTTCAGAAGCAATCACCATTAATCCATTGGCCACGGATTTACTAAGATCAGGAAACGCCTCTCCAAATGACAGCGGTAATAAACAATCAACTTCCATCTAACAATGCCTCTCCACGTAGTAAGGAAGTAAATATGTAAATATAACCAAGAGAAGAGATAAACAAGTGATAATAAATAGGGGGTAAAAATAAACAGTGAACTCCCCTTCCCCCATGCCCGTGTAGCATGACATGAAATTTTAGTTACAAAGATAAGAAAATTAGTAAAAGAGATAACCAATATTGATTTAAAAAAAAAAGATATAGTGAGTTACCATTCCCCCTGGCTGTGGTAGTATAATGACTTGATATTTTAGTGTTACACAGAAAAAGATAATCATTCATACAGATATTCAACACTAAAACACACACACACACACACACACACACACACACACACTCAACTCCCTTCCCCCCTTGGGTAGAATAGCATAATTACCTAATATCTACGTTACAAAGAGAAAGTCATTAACACATACTACCAACGCTGAAAAAAAAAACCAACACATACACAAACAAAGGGATGTAATTTGCTCCCACTTCCTCCCCTCGGCTAGAGAAGCATAATTACCTGAGATTTTGGTGTTTGAAGAGCACCTGACCTGGAGTGCTCTTATGTAATGTTTGGTAAGTGGCAGAACGGGTTATTTTTAGAGGCTTCACCCGCACAGCAGAAGGAGGGTTGGACCAGGGGTGAGTTAGGGAAGGAAGGGCCACGCAAACAAAGAGGGGATCTGAATGTATAGATGGAGGTATTGAATTAGATTAGAAGATGGCCTGGGATGGAGACGAGAGGGAGGGGAGAGGGAGAGGGAGAGGGAGAGAGAAGGAGACCCGGAAGAGAGAGAGGAGAAGGGGACACGGAGATGATCTGAATGTATGGACAGAGGTAATGAATTAGACTGTAAAATGGGTTGGAACAGAGACAAGGGAAATGAGAGGGAGAGAGAGAGGGAGAAGGAGGAGGAGAGGGAGACGGTGAAGGTGAGGGAAAGAAGAAGAGGGAAAGGGGAATAGTGAGAAAAGGAAGAGACAAGGATACAATATAGGGATGGTGGTACTGAATTACGAGTAAATCATATGACGACTTGGGAGATTACAGTGGTAAAGAAGGGGAAGGGAGAGTGAGACGAGCGGGAGATGGAGAGGGGGACAGGGCCGAGAGAGAAGGAAGGAAGGGACACGAAGACAAAATGGTGATCTGAATGTATGGCTGGAGGTAATTAATTAGATTATAAGACGACTTGGAAGAATGCGGTAGCACAGGAGGGAGAGGAACAGAGAGAGAGAGAGGGAGAGGGAGAGGAAGAGGGAGAGAGAAAGAAAAAGATAAAAGAAGGGGAAGAGGGAATGGGAGAGGGAGTGAGAGGAGTGGATGGCCAGGGAAGAGAATAGGCAGGGAAACTAAGACAAAAAGGGGACCTGATTGTAGGGATGGACTTGCTGAAGTAGTTAATAAGACGGCTGAGAATGGAGACAAAAGAAAAGAGGAGCTGGGGTGAGAAAAGATGAAGGGTGCCAGGAGCGAGGTGAGGAGGGAACAGTGAGACAAAGAGCGGAGTTGTATGTACGGATGGAGTTACTGGCTTCAGTTATGAGATGACTTAGCATGGAGACAAGAGAAGAGACAGGCTTGGCGGGAGACTGAGTGAGGATGGAGAGGAGGGGAAACCAGGCGGACAGATAAAACGAGAAACACACATGGGTGACCTGTATGTATGGATGGAGACTTTGAATTTGATATTGAGACAGACTGGAATGTACAGAAGAAACATGGAGTGAAAATGAGAGAGGGAAGGGGAGACTGAAAGAAAGAGGAGGGTCTGAGGGGAAAGGTCAATGAACATGGAAGGAAGGGATGGAAGACAAAGAGAAGATGTAATAGGGAGAAAGGAAAGGAAGGTCAAGGAGCAGGGAGGCAAGGGATGGCAGACAAAGAGAATGTGGCTGTATGGATGCAGGTAATGAATCAGATTATCAGATAGGGGAGAAGACGAGGAAGAGCTGGGACTGACATGAGGGAGCCGAGAGGGAAATTACAGGCACATGGGAGGGCGGGCAGAGAACAGAGTGGGATGGGAAAGTAAGACAGAATGGATACCTGTGTGTGTGTGTGTGTGTGTGTGTGTGTGTGTGTGCGTGTGTGTGTGTGTGTGTGTGTTTAGTATCATCACTGCAGTTTAGAAATTAACATCCCCACAACACAGCAACAGAAAACAACACAATCTCCTCCATCTACATTTAGCATAATCTGTCTCAACCTGGGAACAGAGATGAGACGGTAATATCCTGTGGGAGTATTACCTGGCTGGACGGGAGGCTAATATTCGACTCGCGTGAGTCTGCTGAGGCACACGCAAACCGGTGGACGAATACTCGGGTGTGGTAGAAGAATTAGGGGAGGCAGAGGAATATCAGAAGGAAGTGGAAAACTGAAGTAAGATGGGGTGTAAGTGGAAGGAGCATGGAACTGTATTTTAAGTGGCGTAAGTGGCTTCGTGGTTCCCCTTCTCTAGCAAGTGACTGGATATTACCCCTTAATGTTTACTATGTTGATATCCATAACGAGGTAACGTCTTCCCCCCTGAAGGTCGGAACGAGGGACTTGGCGCTGCTCTAGTATTTCAGTTTAAGAACCTAACCTCTGCTCAGTCAACAGCAATGTAAACGTCTTGGACTCTACTACATACATGCATAATTTCAGTGATGGGTCAACTCAACCGTCAAACACAGCATCTTCTTAAAGTATCCAAATGCCATTCCAGAGAGCCATTAAAAAAAAAAAAAAAAGAGAGAGAGAGAGAGAAAAAAAAGGTAACAAAGAGTGGTTGGAAAAAAATACAGGCATTCTCGCCACGTATAACACGCGCTGTTGTGGGATTGTGTGGCTTCTCAGTAATGAAATGCAGGACGCGTAAACTTGTGAGGGTGAGAATGAGTGGGCGAGAGGCGTTACATTCACAGCAACAGCAATTTCATTTGTTGGGTGGAATGTAAACACTGCTGTGAGGCTGTGGGGTGGAATGATAACACTGCCATGGCTCTGTACTGTGGAATAATAACACTACTGTGGTGCTGAGGGGTGGAATGAGGACAGTGCTGTGGTGCTGTGAAGTGGAATGACAGTGCAGTGGTGATGTGGAGTGGAATGAGGGCACTGCTGTGGGTTTGTATAAGGACACTGCTGTGGAATGGGATGCCGGTGGATGAAACAGACACTACTGCAGTATATCGTGCCCATCAAATCAAATGTCCCCACACAGGTCACGTCAGTCTTCCTCTTGCACCCCCACACTTACTCACCCTCATAGTTATCCGCAGCAAGATTATTGTGGGAAGGAATGATTTAGGGTGGAATAATGACTCTCTCTCTCTCTCTCTCTCTCTCTCTCTCTCTCTTTCTCACCCACACCTACTCCAATGGTTCCCTTTGCCTTATTCACCGTTCGCCAAATTGGGAATAATCGAAGGATCAGAGAGGCTTACTGGTGATAATCCTGGCGAGGTTGTGGAAGAAATCGATGAGGGAAAAAAATGCAGTCTCTCTCTCTCTCTCTCTCTCTCTCTCTCTCTCTCTCTCTCTGTTTATCTATATATCTATCTGTCTACTTGTGAGAGGAGTTTTTTTCTCTGTCTGTTTATGTACTGTATTTATCTGTCCATTTATCTACCTATCTACCTGTCTATTGTGTGTGTGTGTGTGTGTGTGTGTGTGTGTGTGTGTGTGTGTGTGTGTGTGTGTGAGAGAGAGAGAGAGAGAGAGAGAGAGAGAGAGAGAGAGAGAGAGATTGTTTATGTCACGCGGTACCCAGCACGTCAACACACACAAGGCCCAGAGGTAAACAACTCGTGACATGTAAAGATCACTATTGTTTATGTTTACCGTTTCTTATGTTTACCTTTGCAATCACTTTTTCTCTGATTTTTTAAAAGTTCTATTTCTTTTCCTTAACCCTTTCAGCTCCTTGGTATCTGTACTTATTTTACCTTAGTACGATATTTTCTGAAAAGCAGGAGACAGACATACCCTTCCTTCATCCCTTCTAAACAAGAAATAAATATAAAGATCAATATAATCATCAGGATCCTCGGGAATTAAGAAATAAAAAAGTAACTGTGGAAGAAATTATGTAAGGAATCGTAAAAAATCGGAACATAGCCCGCTTAATAAGTAAAAACCGTCGTGGACAATGATGATCGATAGCATTACAAAGGAAAAAAAGCATACTAACTTTTTATACATAATTTAGGCAGGATATAAAAACTTCATTAGATGCTGAGATGAGGTGTTTGAGAGAGGACAGGGCAAGGACGGGCGGGACATGACAGGGTAGGGCAGGGTAGGGCAAGGCAGGGCGCACGAGAGGAGAGAACATGACAAGAGAGGGGGCAAGAGGAAGAACGATAGGCCACAGTGGTAATATGAGACACGAAATTTAAGAATGGGACATGCGATAAAGTAGGACAAAACATGGACAGGGCACAGGAGACAATGTAAGTAGGGCGCAGGACAAGACAGTGGGGACAGGATAGGACAGGGCAGGCAGGGCAGGGCAGGGCAGGAGAGGCGCAGGACAGGAGAGGAAGCAGAAAAGAGCCTAGTGTCAGTGAGAATGCAGGGCACACAGACGCAACATATAAACGGCCACGGTTATGTTGACTACCTTCCTAATCTCTGTTTGTCCATGTGTGTGTGTGTGTGTGTGTGTGTGTGTGTGTGTGTGTGTGTGTGTGTGTGTGTGTGTGTGTGTGTGTGTGTGTGTGTGTGTGTGTGTGTGTGTGTGTGTGTGTGTGTGTGTGTGTGTGTGTGTGTGTGTGTGTGTGTGTGTGTGTGTGTGTGTGTGTGTGAGAGAGAGAGAGAGAGAGAGAGAGAGAGAGCACGGAAGTTTTTGAAAGAGCACAGGAGGGGAGAGGATGCTATGGGGAGGTTGTTGAGGGAAGTGAGGAGCTATGGGGGAGGAGGGGGAAGTTTGGAAAAGCGACGGGGTGGGAGGGGGACAGCCTGGAGAAGGGAGTTGGTGGGAGAGTTTGAAAAATGGAGGGGATAGGAGGGGAGAGTCTACAGAAGGGAGGGGGTGGAAGGGGGGATAGCCTGAATAGGGGAAGGGTGGTTGGGGGAGCGGTTGGAGAAGAGAGGGGATGGATAGGGATGAGTTTAGAGTAGAAGGGGGATGGGAGAGGAGAGTTTGGATAAGGGAAGAGGTGTGAGGGGAGAGTCTGGAGTGGGGAAGAGGTGGGAGGGGAGAGTCTGAAGAGGAGAGTGGGTGGAAGATATACTGGGAGGCGAAAGACACGCAAGAAAGGTAGAGGAGACGGACGAGCGTTGGTGAGTCAGGAACAGGGGTGAAAGATGGGTGAAGGAGGGTGAGAAGAATGGGTAGAAAGAGGGACGTATGGAAGAGAGTGTGGGGTGACGAGGGGAAAGAGGGAAGCATGAGGACAAGGGGTATGAGAAAGAGAGGGTCAGAGAAAGGAGGCAATAAAAATGAGAGGGACAAGAGTAAGAAAGGGTTAAGATAAAGAAAGGGTCATGAGCAAGGTGGTAATGAAAAAGAGAGAGGCATGGGAATGAGAGGGAGGCATGAGAAAGAAAGGGACATGAGAAAGAGTAAGGGAAGAGAAAGAGGGGGGTATGAAAAAGAGGGCTAAAAGCGATATGAGCATGAGAAAGAGAGAGCTAGGAGAATGAGAGGGGCATGAGAGAGGGGGTCACGAAAAAGAGGCGGTCATCTGGAACAACAGCTGCTACTCTCTCTTACACACACACACACACACACACACACACACACACACACACACACACAGCTAAATGACAGTGTACCCTATACCCCCGTACATGCAGTCTGTCATCCTTCCGGAACAGGGGATCAAAACCCTGTAAAAAAAAAAAAAAAAACATAAACAGAGTCAATATAGAGTCAAAGCTTTTCTCTGTAGGATCATTGGACGCATTTTTTTTTCCAGGATAGTATTTGGACAGGGATTCTACAACGGATCACACTCCATGTACCCCTGTATTAAACCTTGATCACCTGCCATTCACCTGTATACACTGGCTTGTCTGAATCTATTTGTGAGGAATAACAGCAAGCTAAAAAAAAAAAGTGAGTGACAGGGTTGTATATTTCTCTCTCTCTCTCTCTCTCTCTCTCTCTCACACACACACACACACACACACACACACACACACACACACACACACACACACACACACACACACATACACTACAAGCAACAAAACACGTCACCTGCCTCCACAGAACCCAACCGCATGCCAACAACACAATCGAGCCCCAGGAAAAAAGATAGCAAGAAAAAGAAAGAAAAAAGGAAAAAAAAAAAAAGAACTATTACCGAAAAAAAAAAGAAACAATTATCCTATGTACACGATACGACAAAATCAACTTCATGGAAAAAAATTAATCCGTCTGTGTAATTGAGGAAGAAATATTTCCGTAAAAGAGGTGCAAAAACACTAGGTATGGGAGAAAAAAAAACTTTAGTAACAAGACACACAGATAGATACACAGATAGACAGACGGACAGACAGATAGATAAATAGACAAAAATAAATAGGTATCTCCGTAATGAAAAAAAAAAAAACTAAAGGAAACGCAAAAAATGTCACTATAAAAAAAAAAAAACAGCCTTCAAGTGGGAAAAAAAATCGTCTCCATAAATAATCACAAAAACTGAAACTCAAAAAAAAAAAAAAAAAAAAAAAAAGCCATAAACATTCGAAAAAATTAAAGGTCATCGCCGAACACAGACAAAGTTTCCATAAAAATTTACACCCGACGAAAAAAAAATCTCCAAAAACACGCAAAAAAAGGGTTGAGTAAAAAATTAAAAAAAATAAAATAAAAGGCAACACAGGAAACGGAATCACATATCGATAGCACGTGACGACAAAAACTCTCTCTCTCTCTCTCTCTCTCTCTCTCTCTCTCTCGGAACCCAATAAGCCTGGTATCGAGTGCAAAACCTAGCGAACAAGAGGCTCAGAAAAAAAAAAAAAAATCCCCCACTCATCCTAGCTCAAAATGTTATCAATAATTACTTCTGGATTACTATGATTTACTCTCTGGCTGCGAACTAATTACCTTTGAAATTGATTCTGACTTCAGGCGATTACATTATGCTCAAGAAAAACCTACGTCATCAAAATAAACCATCACGATTAATATTTTGGGCCAGGAATTAAAAAAATAAGAATTTGGATTTTATTTCAACTTGCGACAGGCATTTATCCAGCTCACAGAAATTCATGGCAGCTAAAAAATAGCTCCCCCCCCTCAAAAAAAAAAAGGTAGATAGATAGATAGATAGATAGACTGACAGGCAAACAGACACATAGCTAGATAGATAGATAGATAGACAGATTGAGACAGACAGATAGATAGATAGATTTAGACGGATTTTTTTTTCTTGCTGCCCCCATGTGAGTTCTTCAATGTAATACAGCCTCCTTCTTTGGCCGGTTTATTTTCATCTGATGGGATTGGGTCACATTCACACCTTGAGTTCTATGTCGTGGCTGTATAAAACTGTTTGAGTCTGGGTTGTAGGCAGGAATGAGTCTCCTTGGTTACTAGACTGATTTAAACTCCACTGTTACTACAGAAGCACTCCACCGAACTAAAAACTGGTTATGGATTAAATGGAAATACACCAACTAGAGTGACGGGATTAGTGGAGGTTGTAACTAACTCCTCCAGGCCAAAAATCCTTGCCTTAGCTCCACGACACTATATCGGTAACAAAACTGATAAAAAAGCTGATAAATCCCACTGCTAATCCTACCCCGACGCCTTTTAATTACATCTTTACTACCACCGCCCGACGTCAAGTTATAAGTTGCTAGGTGTCAGTGTTGTGAACAATGTGAAAATACACCTATAAAAGGGATGAAATCATTGAAAGAGCAGAACAAAGATGAAGAACAAACGTGAACGCAGTATAAAGAAACAGGATAAGAATGTGACTGTTGGAGTATAGAAAGCACTGCATTACGATAAACCACAGTATATCCAACCATGACGTACAGCAGTGAGACGTGGATAGCGATTCTGTGTAGTATGAGGGGAGTGGGAGCAGTCGAAACAAGCAGCCTTAAAACTGATCGCGGAATGACTTCGAAGGAGTGATGGACGGATGCACAGAGATATTACGATCGTGATGTGAAGGCTAAATATAGTGGACAACACAAAGAGAATATTTTGGAAGAATGGAGGCTGAATAAAACCGCATGAGTGGGGTGATGGGAGGGGAAAACAGATAGACCAAGAAAGGATGAAATATATGAGGCAAGAGTAATGTGTCGTGGGATGGAAGATATTTCTAAGCAGAGACAAAAGTACTTGGAGGGAAATTAGAAAAAAAAAAATACAGTGGACAAATGTAGGGAGTGGAACAGACTGAGATGATGGAGGGTAGTGAAGAGAGAAGCTAGAACAACTAATTAAGATGAACACCGTGGATTTGAAAGCACAGACGTAGTAAAAGCGTGAAATCTCTGTGAAAACAATAAGAAGTAAACACGCACTGCTCCCATATTGCTGACGTTTTACGAAGCAGAGAATAATATATAAGGAGGGGTGCAAGGGGGGAGCATATTTTTGTAAGACTGAGTGTGGCGCGACAGCAGACACAGCAAAAGGCGCCGGGTTACATGAATCCACAAGGGCAAGGACAGGAATTCCAACATACGGCACACATCCTCATACTCCTTACACCGCCTCCCTCATACTCCTTGCACTGCCTCCTCATACTCTTTACACCACACCCGTTCATACTGCTAACTCCGCCTCCCTCACTCGTCTCACATCCCTTATCGGACATACCAGTGCTTCTTGTTACCTAGTAGCTCTGGTATTTCGTGTTTCCTAGTTCGAAGGGTCCTGGAAATTCGTGTATCTTAGTACCTAACAGTCCAAGTACTTTGTGTTTCCGAGCAGCAAGTGCCCTAGCAACCAGTGTCTTGTGGTCCTTGTGTGGTGCTGTGTCCTTGTGCTCTGTCATAGTGTCGCGTCCTAATGGTGTGTCGAGTACCGTGTTATGTCCTGGTGTCGTGCCGTATCATGTTCTAGTACCGAGACCTGGTATCGTGACATAAGCATGTGCCCTGATACCGTGTCGTGTCCAGGTATCGTGTTGTGTCCTGGTGTTATGTCCTGGTACCGTACCGTGTCCTAGGGCCAAGTCTTGGCGTTGTGTCCTCGTGATATGTTTTAGTGTCGTGATGTAGTGGCGTGTCCTGGTTCTGTTCCATGATCAAGTGCTATGTCCTAATGGCGTACCCTAGAGATGTCCTAATGTGTCCTAGACCCGTGTCCAAGTGTCGTGTCCTAGAGCAGTTTCCAAAAGCCGTGTCCATGTGTCGTGTCCTTCAGCCGTGTCCAAGTGTTGTGCCCTTGTAGCCTATTGTGCCGTGCCTTAGTACCTTGTCGTGTCATGCGCCCTCTGTTGTCGCAGTTCGACCTGCCCCGTCTGCACCCGCCTCACGCTACCCTCAGTCCACCAGTCTAAACTTGTTTTTCTCACGCCATCCCTAACCCCCGACCCCCAACACCTCAACCCCACGCCCGCTCTCCCCACTACCTCCACCCCCACACTGCCTCACCCCCACCGACGCTCACTGCCCTACCCACCCTCAGTCACTGCTTCATCCACCCACCAACGCTACCCCACCCTCCGTCACTACCCATCCCCCTACACTACCTGGCCCTCACTCACTATCCACCCTCACTTGTTACCCCACCCACCCTCACTCAGTGCTACTAACTCACACTATCCCACCCACATTTTCCACCCATCCATCCTACCTTCACTTACTGTCCCATCCATCCCTGCTAAATCTTCCACCAACATAATCCCTCCGCCAGCCCACACTGCTCCACACACCAACGCTAATTTTACCCACGTCAGTCTATTCATCCCACCAGTGTTTCCTCTCCTCTCTAATTCTGAATGCATTGCTAATCCCCTCTAAAAGCATCGGAATATTCCCTTCCTGTTTGGGTGACTAACTAGGAGAGCACCGTAACATTCCTCCAGACCATCTAACGAACCACCGAATTTACAGTCCAGGTTCCTAATTCATTCCTAACTGCGAACAGGATGGGGTTTTAGATGACCTCGCCCAAATGTCTCGTGGTTGGCCCGGAACACGAGCCCGCAAGATCTCTCGACTGCGCCTGATAAGTTGTGGGACCTGCCGCTGAGTGAGAAGGAAGAAGGCGGACAGGGAAAGAATCGGGTGGTAAGGAAGTGAATCTCAAAAGGAATTATTGTCGGGGCTTAACCCTACATATGTGAGCTATATTTTGTGGGTAAGGGACAATGATAATCACTCTGTAAGATAATGCCAGCCTTTTCCCTGCAGCGCTCTAAATGTACTGTTGCGGATATAAATGCCGACACACTTGATTACGATAAACCGTGACAGTGAGCAATGACTTTCGAAACCCACGAATGAAATCTTCAGAACCCAAGAGACTCTTCGCAGTACTGTGCAAGACTTTCACTACTGACTGACTATTGGATCGATATTTCTGTCTACTACTGCACAATTCCCCTCCCTTCAGTGCTACTACCCATGCTCCTGATCTCATTCCCCGACCTCCCTCACCTTCGCCATTCTTCCTACTCGCCACCATCAATCCCAAGCTCTAATCCCTTCCTTAACACTGATCCTCACTGATTACAAACTGTTCTTTAATTCTTTAATGCCACGCACCCCAACCAACATATGCCTCTACCTCACACAAACCATACATTTGCCCCGTCACATCCAACCTACCGTTTCATCTAGCACACTTGTTCTGACCTGATGAAAATTCCTAATCCTTCCAGCGCAACCGAAGGCCAAGTGTTTGACTAGTAACCAAGAAGTCTCATTCCTACGTCATAACTAACGCTCGTCGCAATTCCCGCAACCAGACTGAGTACTGAAGTCGTCGACGTGGCAAAATTGTCAGGTAAAAATAAACAGACTACAGCACCTAAAAAAAAAGTGAGACATGCAAAATCATAACTAAAGTCCCAGCTTAACTTGACACTATAAGCCCAGATCAATCCAGATAAAGTTGTTTCATAGAGCACAGTGGCAGCAACGGCGGGAAATGCAGGTCCATTACGGTGCTTATGTCATTAGCCGCGGGGGGTCATTTGTGGCTAATAACTGCAGGGGTATTGATCGACCCGGGCTGAGGGCGGTGACCAGTGGCCGCGTGTGAAAACAACCATAAATTGTGCGTCCCACTGCCAAATCCTCCGCGGCCATATGCATACAATTTCTTGGGCTTAAGCTGTGTCTAAGAGCCTCTGTTTATACATAGTAACTAGCACAGTTATCAAACAATTCATCACCAGCTTGAGTGAATATCAGAGTGAGTGGTAAAACGTAATAAAATTATTCACGATAATCGTGAACTACTATGGACATTTGCTTATCTCTGACACTGTTTAAGATCCTCTATGAGCACAACCCCTGGTCTGAGTCTTGACTGCATCACACACGCCACCACACACCCTCACGACTATTTCTCTTGCCACTGTATTTGTATACTAACAACAGTCTTTGGTGTTGTTGAGGGACGCTATCCCGTACTGGCACCGACATACCGGGTGGCTCCGCTGCCCGGCTATACAAACGTGTCTCACCTGCTTCCCTACCAGAAAGTCGGGAAGCGAGAACGGGTGAAATGTTTTGATCTGCGTGCGTAACCGTGTTTTAATAAAGTACCGTAACCCAGACAGTTTTGTCCAATTTTTTTCTTCCTCTCTTTCAGTGCCGACAGGAGTGTTAGCTGGTCATCTACCCTTTTCGAGGCTACAGTCACTTAGGTTTGAGTTCCTGTGTCTCCAAATGGGGAATGAGAGACAGTGCTAGTTTAGTATCTTTATATGGCATTGGGGAATTTAGTATCATATGGGATGTATTTAGAGTGAATGTTTGAAAACAGTAAGTAAAAATCGCAGCAAGAGCACTATTCCCCTCCGTGCATCGTCATCTATAATTTACTGTATATAAGAGTCATATAGTAAATCTGAGGAAACGTGTGTACCTTGGAGGAATCTTCTCTCCAAGGTGCGTACGTGCTGTAACTCCCTCATCGCCACAACATCTGAGAGAGAGACAGACAGACAGACAGACAGACAGACAGACAGACAGACAGGAAAAAAAAAAAAAAACTCACACCAACACCATCCATACCCTCCACTAACCCCAACACTAACTTTAGCAGCCCCATCCATGACAGGCAATATACCGGTAGTGGCATCCCTAACCCTTCACAATAACACACACACACACACACACACACACACACACACACACACACACACAGTAAAAGTTGATGCTGTCGTAACTCAGTGCATGCCGTCAGCCGTGGATCAATCTCTGTCCAACTCAGGTACCGGAAGTATCGCTCGCAGCCTCCACCCATGCACACCCACCCCCAATCTCCTGTCTATCCCCCCTCTGCCTACCAACCTCAATCCCCTTTACATAAACCTCTCTCCTTAACTTCAACCCCAACACCACCCCCTTATCCCCCAATCTTAGCCCCCAGCGACCCCCCTCTCTCACCTCCCTCCCTTCCGTGCCACCACACCTGCACTCCTAATTTCATTCCTTCCCACCTCATTCTCATACCTTATAAGCCTGGAATTTGTTATTTACGCCAGTTCACTTAAATACTTGGAATATTGCAGAGAGGAAAACAGCCTGGCAATATTAAGTAAAAAGATACATGGCAAGAAGCATGACGATATATGTAGAAATATTAAAATCTTTACTCAGATGCGTTGTATCTTCTCGTGTATTCTGACTACAGTATACCGTTTTATTTGATTTTCACAGATTTACTGGACGTACTTTATTAACACACATCCCTGCTCCTCATCCTTCGCGAATGAATATGCTTCCTATCCCATCGGCTCCACGCAAATTTCGGAACACCTCTACATCCACCGTTCCGCCCCCAGCAACTCTTACCCACGCTACACCAAAGCCTTACAAACTCACGTCAACGTAAACACCAATATACCTTCATGTAAAATAACTTGTAAAAACTACCATAATAAAGGATGATTCAGTACTCCGAGGTCACAGAATAAGGTCACTATATCCGCTGTTATTTAATGGATATAACTAAACCTCGCCACTTAAGTACTTTGATCCACGTCAGTCATTTACAACAAAAAGAAACTTCCGGGTATTTGAATTTAAGGGGCGTTTTTGAGAATTTGAACGCTACTCTGCCGGCAACAAGGCCCTGAGTGAGCACTAGTTGGTGTGTTTCCCTGATCGTGTTACCAAGCTCCATTCAGCAACTAACAGCGTATTCATAATTCTACCGATTAAATTCCAGACTTTTTCTTGGCTATGAGGCTTAAGCGAAAAGGATTTACACACAGCCCTTGCATACTTCATGAGAAAAAACATTACTATGAAAACTGCAGCCATCACTGAGGATAAGTTATACACAAAATAGCTAGTATGGAACGCTGAGTTCAATAATGTTTTAAGAGTGTAGATTACTTTTAAAAATTGGTGTAAATATAGATAGAATATAATAAAGAAACTGCCTACTTAAATTTTCCAGGGCCTAAAGGCACTGAATCATCTTGTAATAATAATAATAATAATAATAATAATAATAATAATAATAATAATAATAATAAAATACTACTACTACTACTACTACTGCTGCTGCTACCATTATTATTACACACCTGCTCATTAAACACAGTACAGGTATGAAACGTCCACCTGTCAGCTCTAAACCACAAGCTAAAATGCGGCCACAGGTAATTTCACTGTAGCTCCGGTCCCGCCACCTGACCCACCCTTCATCACAACCTAATTACCCTCTCAGTCACCACCACCATAATTACTTAGTCATTTGTACAGTTTCCGCCCCTACCGTAACTCTCAGCCAGCAATTTATGATGGTAATTGGCTTGTTACGTGGGGAGTTAGGGCTGGGTGTCGTCCAAGAAAAATGGGTCATGATAATCGATGGACATTTGTTCAGTGATACAGGAATTACCGTGATGCTTCTCACACACACACACACACACACACACACACACACACACACACTGCAGAAAGCTTATTATAACTTAGACACTATTCGGAGCTGATATCGGGAGCCAGATGATGCTGGGTAAGCAAAGCTGAATCATTGTCTTCCCGATTTTATTGAAGATTCAAGTGCACACTATTTTGCACACTAAATTACACACCAAAATGCATACTAAATTGCACACTCAATTGCACACTAAATAGCACACTAAACTGCACTAAATTGCATTCCATCTTATCACTGTCTCACAAGTTTTTTTTTTTTTTCTACTCGTGCAAGGATGAAAACTGATTGATCAATTTTTATAAAAGCGTTAAAGTCTGACTTATTTAATCTGCTTTTACTCTGAACATTGCCTATTCTTGTGATCGAAATCATCATCATCATCATCATCATCATCATCATCATCATCATCAACCATAAACCCCTTATGATGCACAAGTATAACCCTGGCTGTGTCGTCTTAAGGATAGGCAATTTTCCGTAAACACAGCATATCTATGATCTTTTTATTCTAACTTGGCCTAAAAATGTCGTCTCTCCATCTCGAACAGACTTTTAACAATAGATTAACACTATAATTTAAAGGTAGTCGACAAACAGTGCTATGGAAAGGAACTATAGTCTCAGTATTGCCTTTTTCTGCCACTGAGCTATGTGAATGAAATTGCAAAAGGACGAAAATCTCCATGGTAATGTGAAAGAACTATACCAGTATTTAATATCTAGACAATCTATTAACTCTCTCATGATCGGGGTAAATCTACCACTCTATTCCACCAAACGCCAGACGATTTTATTCAGCAGAGTCCTATAAGTCTAAGAGTTAACCCAATTAATATAAGATCCAATACATCCATTTTCATAACACTCTTTCCCACTACTGCATGAAGTGGGAGGGTACCAGAAACAGGATATGCATTTACACCCTTCTTGCTTAACTAACTTTTCTGCTGTGTGTGTGTGTGTGTGTGTGTGTGTGTGTGTGTGTGTGTGTGTGTGTGTGTGTGTGTGTGTGTGTGTGTGTGTGTGTGTGTGTGTGTGTGTTTGGGGTGCAGGTAAGTGGAGAGGTAATCAGGATAACGCTGGAAGTGGGAAGGGGGTGAAAGAATTATAAGGTAAAGTGAAGTAGGTATAAGAACTGGAATTGTGAGGTAGATAAAGAGGTTAATATTCCAGATCCCGTAGGCCATCCCCATTTCCCAGCCTCCAAACCTAGGAAATCATTACAAAAACCTGGGAACTCTTGACGGTGGCTTGTGGGGGGGGGATAAGAGTTGGGGGCAGGGAGGAAGGGTGAAAGACCTCTAAAAAGCACAGGAAGGAGACGGTGGAAAAAGAGAACATGAGAGGCAAAAATGAAGGAGAAATATTTACCGACAAACTGGAAAAAAAAAAAGTAGCAGGTAAGATAAAATTAGCCAAATCAGGAAGAGATGAAGCTGTGAAAAAAAAAAAAGAGGGAGGGCAGAGAGGGAGAGAGAGAGGGGGGGGAAGGACTGAAACGAAAAAAAAAGAAAGAAACAGAGGAGGAGGAAGCGGAAACTGGGGAGAC
>NC_136998.1:29227496-29259996 GCF_032717465.1 Coenobita brevimanus
AAATACTGCCTGTCAACGCCTTCACCTCCAGTACGTCTTTGGTATTATATTCTTGCTTTCTCCATACAATTTCACTTATATTTAGAGAGATTTTTCTTGTGGAGGGGTGAGATAAAGCCTTCATTAATCTCTTCACTACAAAAACATTTTCACCAACCTGGATAAAGACGTCTGGTGGAAGCAAGAATTAAAGAAAAAAAGGTCATCGAATAAGGAGTGGAATTTCTCTATAGGTAGAGTTATGGGCGATATTTTTTTTATTTGATCCTTTTTTACTTCGTCTATTTTTAACGTGTATCTTGAGAGAGAGAGAGAGAGAACCATTATGTCTTCCACGGTAGCACACTTTTTCCTTACATCTGGTGACGGTGATGTTTTAGGCCATATGCTGTTGACTTATGTTTGTTCCCTTAACTCATCCTCCCTCCCTTGCTCCCTCTCCCTATCTTGCCTACTTACCATACCGCACCATCCCTATATACTTTCCATACCGTACCATCCCTATACTTTACACCTACCATGCCATATCATCCCTAAATCTAATATCCTACCATACTCTACCAACCCTACCATTCCTATATGTAACACTTACCTACCATCCCTATCTCACTGTTCTTAAAAACATTCCTACTTTCTTCTCTACATTTACGACTCCTTTACTCTTATCTCGCTTATCTTCGCTCCCTGTCCTACTCTGCCTTTCTTATACCTCTCCCATCTCCCCATAAGCTCCCTCGTAATCTAAGTGACATCACTGCCCTAATCTAGTCCCCCTGTAGGCCCTCTCTCCCTCACCCTCCACGCCCTCTCTCCCTCACCCTCCACGCCCTCTCTCCCTCACCCTCCACGCCCTCTCTCCCTCACCCTCACGCCCTCTCTCATTCACTCTCCACGCCCTCCCTCCCTCACCCTCCACGTCCTCCCTCCCTCGCCCTCCATATTTCACACCCTAACTACCTAATTTCCCAGGCCCAGTCCTTTTTTCCCTCCCCTACTCACTGCTTTATCGCCCGGCACGGATGCTCACAGGTCTTACTCAAGTCTTTAAGTCTTACCCTCCTGCTCAGTGTCTCACCCTCCCGCGGCACCCAAGACCTCATCCTAGTATCTAAAGGTTATTTTTTTTTTTTTCACTGCCTGTCTATCAGTAACATATTCCCTTTGTAGATTATCTCAGTTTTGCATACCAGCTACTACCTGCCATTTTGCAGCTTCGGTTTGTATTCTAACCTGCTTCCATGGGACGTGATAAGCCAAGATAGAATGACTGAGATGATGATGATGATGATTATGATGATGATGATGATGATGATGATGATGATTGTGGTGGTAGTGGTGGTAACGATGATGGTATTTCCTGTCACATCAGTTTTATCATGAAATATACTGCCCAGCTTCATACACAATATTTAGCACCGAAATATCTTGCTCGGCATCGAGGAAATCTCAGTTATTACATTATTTCCACCTTACTCAGCTCTGCGGTTGCCTCGATACCCCACAATATTACTCACTTTCCTACCCAATACTGCTCACTGCCTTCTTAGATCTTCGTCAGTTCACCCACTACAACCCTCTTCATGAAAGCTATTGACTGTAACCCTTTCATACTTTTATTTTATTACGTAGACATATTCTAGTATTAATGATTTCCTTTAGAGGAATTGGTGCTTCTGAGACGCAAAAAGTAGCAATACTGTATCACTATTATTATTATTTTTTTTTTACTACTACTACTACTACTCCAAGCCATCTTCCTGCGTGCTCCTTCCCCTACACTGCCTAGCATCTCTCTCTCAGGGTGATGCTTCACTCGTGTATACTCCTGTCTCCTTTGTTTGTGCTGCCTCTCAAGATTTATGTCCTAACAACCTCCTTTCTCCGTCGCCTCCAAGACCCTGATCTTTATCCATTCTTTCTTCCATGCCTCTTACAGTTCCTCTACCCCTTTCACTTTCCCCTGCCCCTGCATGCTCTCCAGGTCCACCATTCGCCCCCACCTCCTCATGATTCATTTTCCCTCCCTCTAGTTCTCCTTTTCCTCCCAATATCTCAACCTTCTCCCTACATACTTCCCAACCCCTCCCTCCACACTAACCTACTCCCCTATCCCTTCATGCTCCCTCACCCTCTCATGATTCCTTTCCCCTCCCCGTACCCTCTCTCCCTCTCCCAGAATGCCCAGTTTCTCCACCTTACCCCTTCCTATAAACTCCCTCTCCCCTCCATGCTCCCTTACTCCTTCATGCTCCACTACCCTGCCACTAACTCCTACCCCTTCTAATATATCCTACTGCTCCCTATCTATACTCCTTTACCCCTCCTCCTATACTTCCTCATCCTCTCATGCTCCACTACCCCCGTCAGCATCTCCCACCACATCTAGTCTCCATCCCGACCTCTCCCAACATTTACTGCCTTGCCTATACCCTCTCCCTGTCCCCCACACGATTCATTACCTTACCAGCTTCCTCCTCTCCTTTCCCTCTCGCCCAGTCTACTTCTCTCTTCCTCCCCTACTTTCTTTACTGCTTCCTTCTTCCTCTTCTACTTCCTTCCAGCTCTGAGCCTCTCCTGATTTACCTCCCTCCATTGTGCCCTTCCCTGTCTCTCACGACCGTCCCTATAATTTTATAGACGTTTCATTTCATTCGCCATTTTCCAATCTTTTATTTTCTCACTAGGAGTGCTGGGACGCTAAGCTACGCAGTCCAGATGTTTAAGGTGATGATGGTCAGTCGCTTCACCCCTGAACAGCATGCGAGTAATATACCCAAACCTCCCTAAAGATTTAAACCCTTCTAGACCACATCCGACTAATGCAACTTAACCCAACTGACCGCTAAAAGTCTATTAGTTGCTCATATGTTACCACCTAACAAAGCAAATGGGTTACTAGACCATATGAATCTTTCTTGCCTGTCACTCATTGCAGATATGTACAGTATGTGCTTATAGGCCTCTCTCTCTCTCTCTCTCTCTCTCTCTCTCTCTCTCTCTGACCCTAACTCGCTTCCCCTCTACACGTCTTATAATGCCCTCATCTCGCATTTTTTTCAGCAGTGTACACCTTCTCATCCACTTTCACGACTTCCCCTCATCTATTTTTCCCTTTTCCTCCTCTATGACCATAACCCTCACCCCCTCTTCCCTCTTCCCATCCACTTTCAGATTTTCTACTCAATTTTTTTTTCCCCGTCTACCCGTTCTCAGATATCTTCACTTTTTCTCCCTACCCCCTCATATATCTCCCTTTCTTTCCCCCCTATCCCCTTTTATTTTCTTTCATCTTTGTTCACCATTCTCGACCCTCAATTACTCTTATATATTCCTCGTCTTTTCCCGTGGTCCCCCTCTTTATTCTCCTACCTATTCCATCCTCTTTCTAAACTAATCTCAGTTTCCTGTTCTTCAAGTACCTTTTTTTTTTATCGACCTGCCTTGCCCTTTTTTATCTTCTCTCCCTACTTTCTTTAAGACCTATTTCATTGCTTATAATTGACCTAACATTCTCATTGTTCAATTCTTCAATACCCTGCATCAAACTAACTCCTGACCCGTCCCTTCAATCCTCCTCTCCCCAACTCTCCCCTTCGTTCCTTCTCTTCTGATCTCTCCCTTTACCCCTCCCCTCTCCTCACTCTCCCCTTCCTTCCCTCTCTCTTGATCCCTCCCTGCATCCCTCCTCTCCCCAATTCTCCCTTTCCTTCCCTCTCTCCTGATCTCTCCCCTTAGCCCTCATCTCCCCTCAGTCTGCCCAATTACTCTCACCTGACCCCTTCCTTTACCCCTCCTTTCTTCCCCCATATCTTTCCTTCCACCTCTCATGATCCCTCTCTTTATCTCTCTTCACAACGTCTCCTCCCCAACACTCCCCTCCCTTCCCCCACCTGCCTTTTCCCTTCCCTTTATCCCTAATTTCCTTTCTTCCCTCTTCTCCCCCTCTCCATCCTCTCCCCCACCCCAGCTTCCCCTCCTTTCCCCTCCTCTCTCTCCTCTCATTCCCTCATGGCCATTCACCTTATCCCTTCTCTGACCCTGCCTCCCCCACCTTTCTTTTAAATATTCCTATCACCCTCTCCCCTTTCCCCCTTTTCCTCTCCTTACCATTCTCATTTTCCTTCTTTTGCCCCTTCCTCCCTCTTCTCCTCCCCTGACCATATTCTTCACCCTTCCTCTGTCTCTTCCTTCCTTTTCTTCCCCCTTCATCGTTCTCCTCCCCCCTTTCCTCCTCTTCTTCTATCCTTACCCTTCTCCTTCCCTAACTTTTGTCCATTCACAACACCCTTGCCCTCCCTAGCCACTCCCCTTACCCCTACCCTCAGCTCCACTCCTATATTCTTCTTCTCCAGTTTCTTCCATCTTCCTTGACCCTTTCCTCCAGCCTCCTACTCACTCCTGACCACTCACTTCCCCTCACCATTCCCTCCCCTCTCCTCCTTCCCCTTTACTGGTCACTCCCCTTACCCTTCCTTCTCCCCCCTCCCCCCCGGTTTATCTCCCCTTCCACTACCTTCCGTCAACCCCTTCATCCCCTCCTCTCCATTCTCCCCTCCCCTCTTCTGATTAATCTCCTGTTTTCCCCTCATCTTCCTCTTCCCCAGTCTAACTCCCCTCTCCTCTCTCCTCCTCCCCTACTTTCCTTCCTCCTCCCCTTTTCTTTATCTTTCTTCCTCCCCTCTCTTTTCTCTCCCCCCCCTCATTCCCTACATTCTCCCTTCTCCATCCCCTCCTTCCTCCCCCTCCCCTACGCGTGGCCACTCCCCTCTCCTCAATAAATCCCCAGGCAGCTTCCTCCGCACTGCGCACCTCACATTATGTATAGCTGCCTCCACACACACACACACACACACACACACACACACACACACATAACGCATGAATATTGTACACCTGATTATTACACCTACACACAAACACCTGTGATCACACACACACACACACACACACACACACACACACACACACACACACACACACACACACACACACACATGCATATAATACTGTACATCTGAACACAGACACCTGCATATAATACTGTACATCTGAACACAGACACCTGCAAACAAACACCTGTGATCATAAACACACACACACACATACACACACACACACACACACACACACACACACACACACACACACACACACACACACACACACACACACACACACACACACTGCCGCATTTCCTCTCGCCCACATAACAACCCGCATTTAGCACCGACCACTCAGACTAGACTAGAAATATTTGTGCACATACTAACTCACAGCAAATAAGACGTAAGGAAGCTGCTCTCTCCACAGAATAGTAAAAGTAGGAGTAATAAGCCCCTTTAGAATAATTAATAGATTGATAGATAAGATAATTAAGAGTAGGAGTAATTATCATCTTTAGCAGGAAAGGACAAAATACGAGATAGTTGTTTTTCTTTTATACAAATCATGAAGACTACAAAAAGACCGGAATACTGTTATGTAATTAATTTTGCTTTTCCAATACAGATTAATATAGCGTACAATACAGTTTTCCTTCCATGAAGTACCCCCAAGTTTTTTTTTTTTTCCTGGTTGGTGATCCTTCTTACTTTTTCCTGTCGGTTTCGGCTGATAGGTGGGGATGCCTTCTGCCTTTTCCACTCTTATTACCAACTCAATCAGATTCCATAGCCACAGTCTTCTCTACAGTAAATAATCAGTTTCCACAAGGTCATTTGGTCTGTTACTGTTTATTTTCCTTTGTACTCTTACGTACTGTTCGTTTTTATCCCAGCCCCATCTCACTAATCCCCTTCATCATTCCTTTAACCCCCATCCATCTCCTCTCACTTACCTCCAAATCTCCCCTCCCTTTCCATCCCTCTGATGTCTCTGTCCCCTCCCAGCTGGCCACCCCCTCCCACTATACAATGCTATCCCCTCCCATTCCTCAAGCTTCTCTCTCTCTCTCTCTCTCTCTCTCTCTCTCTCTCTCTCTCTCTCTCTCTCTCTCTCTTTCTCTAGTGTGTTAGAGGAAGTGCCCGTGTGTGTTGGGTGAAGGCAGGGGGACTCTCACACCCTAGGGACTGATGCTTTGCCGTAGTCTTGTGTTTCTGGGAGTGCTGGTCAGGGAGGGGGGAGCTTAAGATGCGGGGATGTGATGGGGTGTGGTGGGGTGTGGTACAGAAATGGGGTGAGAACACGAATCCTAAGAAAACGTGGCAGACAGGTAAAAAATAAGAAGAAAAACCAGATATATACAACTAATTCTGAAAAAACACAAAACTCTGCAGCACATCATGAAGTTTTTTTTTTTTAATCTTGGTAACTTTGGATGATTTTACTCAGCTTAGGGGAGACTCTTCGAACTGGGGGTGGGGGTGATGTATCCTTCATTAAATCCCTCAGTGTGAGAGGCTGGAAAAAAAATCAAGAGGATGTAACAAGAATTTAGTCAGGAAAACACCATGACAGTGATGAGGCTAATATAAAAGTCTAACAAACGAGAAAGAATGTGAAAACTTGGCAGGCTGAGACTTACGGTACAGGGAATACAAAATCAGGACGGCATTAGGCATTTTCAAATTTTCATCGGACAGGAAACTCCAAACTATGGACCTGTGAAATTTGCTCCTTTGAGTCAAGTGATGGAGGGCCGTTCGCTAAACACTCTTCCAGCAGCTCCTGAATGTAGCAACCCTGGGCATTATTGGGCCAAAAGCTAGAGACTACAAAGAAAACTGACGGGAAGAGGAGGGGGAGGTTTGATGGCACAGAATAACAAAAAGAACCAAACACGAGGACTGAAGAAGCTTTAGAGGGGGGCATTAAAAATAAAAAGAAAAGAAAAGAAAGAAGATGAGAGCAGAGAACTAAAAAAAAATTAACGACAAAGACAGGAGTAAAAACTTAAAAAAAAATGACAAAACATATAGCACAACACACAGAGAAGAAACCAGGCAATGAAGGAAGAACGAAGCTAAGAAACCGAAAACTATAAGACGAAGACAAGACGGAAAACAAGGAAGGAAACAGTTTGAGAGAAGAGCTGATTGGGAAAGTTGTAAGAGGCATCTGTCGTGCAGTGACGTAACAAGGCCTTATAGGAACTACATGCTGTTTGAGAAGGACAAATGGCTGGAAAGCAGAATGGAGTGGAGTGGTGCTGTGATGAGTGTAGTGTGATGTAGTGTGGGGTGGAGTGCTGTGGTGTTGTGGTGCTGAGTGTGGTATGGTGTGGCATTGTGTGAGAAGTGGTGTGGTGTTGTGCAAGTCGTGGTGCAGTATTACGTGTGGTGTGGTTTAATGTACTGTAGTGAGGATTGGTGATGTGTGTGGATTAGGGCAGCGTGGTGTTATGGTGTGTACATTCTGATGCAATGTGGTGCTGTGAGTAGTGAAGAGGGATGCTGTGAGTGATGCAGCGTGGTGTTGTGGAATGGCATAGTATGGTGTTGTGTAATCCTGTGAGTGTTGCAGTGTGGTATGGAGTGAGACGCAACAATGCCGGATCCAACAAGGGGGACCAGGGACTATGTACTCTTCTTATGATCTCCCAAACAACACATTTAAACAACAACACGAATAAGAATACCATTTTTCACGCACCCCAACTATAGGACCCTGATGTCAAAAGAAAGATTATATAAGTATTTGATTCTAAATATTCTTAATTACGCATTTATATGATAATCTACCTTCACTTATTATGTTGAAAATCCTGGAAATTTTTCTTTAGGGCACACAGCATTCTTCTTAATGTACTATAGTTTCCTGTGATAAGGTACCAATTGACTCAATATGGTTCCGTCTTCCTACTACTACTACTGCTACTCCTACTATTACTACTACTACTACTACTACTACTACTACTACTGCAACACCCAGTTAACCTTAGAATAAAACAACGAAGAACATAATTTCCAGCAACAATTTCCCATTTCACACTAAACTGAGCTGAATGTGCGGCCCCCCCTCCCCATACAGGAGGTCCCAACTACCCCCCGGAGACGCATCAACATTGGTTGTGACGGGTTTCTAGGAACAAAATCAATCAATAAATAAAGAAAATAAATAACTCGTCGGCCTTAAACTGGAATAAAGTAAGGTCTTTAATTTCAGCCATAAAGTTAAAATGGTAATGGTTTTTAACACTTCCGCGCCTCAGGCCTCTCTTGATCGTGGTAGAAGATTCTAACGTTAGCCAGTATAAAAGACTATCTATCCATCCATCCATCTATGTATCTATTTATCTATTTCTATCTATCTACCCATCTATCCATTCATCCATCCATCCATCCATCCATTTACTTATGTCTATTCACCCAACCATCCACTCATCTACGAGTATCTACCTATCTATCTGCAGCCAGACGACTTAATCCCGTAATGGGTGCCCACAGACAACTCGCCTCCATCTCAAACTGTCCTCCACCCTCAGGCTGCCCTTTCTCCACCTCATACACCCCTCTCTCAAAGTCACAGCTATAGAGTTGATAATCCCACATTCACCATTGAAAAAATAAAACGCAGTTGGATCCAAAGTTTCATAAAAAATAATAATAATAATAATAATAATAATAATAATAACTAATGCCTGTGTCCTCCTTGGGGAAATTTAGGTTAGTCTCCCTTTTCTGTTATATTTCTCCTTGCAGTTAATTCAGTACTCTCTCTCTCTCTCTCTCTCTCTCTCTCTCTCTCTCTCTCTCTCTCTCTCACCGGATATGAGGCAGAACATCGTGCAGTGGCGTGTGTCATAAGGCGGATGTCGTACAAACTTTCGTCCCTTTATGAGCTGCATTACGGGTCTGCTGTCTGGATGGTGGGGTGCTGGGGGTGGGGGGAAGGGGTAGGGGTGGGGGTGATGAAGGAGCAAAGGTGTAGCAGTTGGGAAAAGAAACAGAAAGGCCAAAGAACAGACTGCAAATTAAGGAAAACAGCCAAAAAAAATGCCTATTGGTCCTGTCCTGGCGGTGGGGGTGAGGCTTATGTAAGGGGAGTAAAAAGGTGTGTGTGTGTGTGTGTGTGTGTGTGTGTGTGTGTGTGTGTGTGTGTGTGTGTGTGTGTGTGTGTGTGTGTGTGTGTGTGTGTGTGTGTGTGTGTGTGTGTGTGTGTGTGTGTGTGTGTGTGTGTGTGTGTGTGTGTGTGTGTGTGTGTGTGTGTGTGTGTGTGTGTGTGTGTGTGTGTGTGTGTGTGTGTGTGTGTGTGTGTGTGTGTGTGTGTGTGTGTGTGTGTGTGTGTGTGTGTGTGTGTGTGTGTGTGTGTGTGTGTGTGTGTGTGTGTGTGTGTGTGTGTGTGTGTGTGTGTGTGTGTGTGTGTGTGTGTGTGTGTGTGTGTGTGTGTGTGTGTGTGTGTGTGTGTGTGTGTGTGTGTGTGTGTGTGTGTGTGTGTGTGTGTGTGTGTGTGTGTGTGTGTGTGTGTGTGTGTGTGTGTGTGTGTGTGTGTGTGTGTGTGTGTGTGTGTGTGTGTGTGTGTGTGTGTGTGTGTGTGTGTGTGTGTGTGTGTGTGTGTGTGTGTGTGTGTGTGTGTGTGTGTGTGTGTGTGTGTGTGTGTGTGTGTGTGTGTGTGTGTGTGTGTGTGTGTGTGTGTGTGTGTGTGTGTGTGTGTGTGTGTGTGTGTGTGTGTGTGTGTGTGTGTGTGTGTGTGTGTGTGTGTGTGTGTGTGTGTGTGTGTGTGTGTGTGTGTGTGTGTGTGTGTGTGTGTGTGTGTGTGTGTGTGTGTGTGTGTGTGTGTGTGTGTGTGTGTGTGTGTGTGTGTGTGTGTGTGTGTGTGTGTGTGTGTATGTGTGTGAGAGAGACAGACAGACAGAAGAGAGGTGGGTCTAGGCAGGAATATAAAGCTATTAGAAGACTCTGATAAGGGTCCAGAAGAGGGAGTAAGGAAGGAGATGACTAATAAAAGACTAGTAACAAAAGGCATGATGGAGTGGGACGGTGGGGAAGACGTGGGGAGGGGATGTGGGGAGGACTAGTGGGTAAGGCTGGTGATGGAGTGGTGGGGAGAAGTGTTGAAGGGGCGATGAAGGGCTAGTTAGAATGGATCCAGTTAGGAGGGGCGTATGGGTGGTGAAAAGGTGAAGAAGGTTAAAGGTGAGGTGATTGCGTGGAAAGATTTAGTGTGTGGCATGGGAAGGGTTGCTGATGGAATGGGTAGGGATTAGTGAGGGGGTAGAAGGGGTAAGGAAAGGGTGGGGGAAGGAGGTAGTCAAGGATTGGGGGGGTTCCTGAGGGGGGGGGATAGTATGATTGTGCAAGGGGGTAGCATGGGTGTGGAAGGGGTTTAATGGGAGTTAGACGGGTTAGACTGGGGGGTGGAAGCGGTCAGTAAGGGGGGTGAGAGATGTAGTGTGGCGGCGGGTAGGGTCAGTTAGGGGGTGGGAGGGTTTAGTAAGTGAGTGGGAGGAGTTATTATGGTGGTGGAAGGGGTTACTGGGGGGAGAGGGGGGGAGTCGATGAGGCAGTAGGATAATTCAGTGACGGGTGGGGGAGGTCAGCAAGGAACTGAACGGGTCTGGTGAGGGGAAGGTGAGCATCGATACACTACTCCGCATGGCAGGATCCACACTCCAACACATTAATTGCAAAAAGGTATTAACTCTTCAGGGATGACAAAAAGAACTGACGTAAACATCATCAAATGGTTGGACGGTTCCAGGAAGAGGCTACGAGTGACATGTTATAGTAAACTCCGCCTTTTTTTAGTTGACTCTTAAACTCTCTTCTCTAAACTGTATAAAATCGTCTGACGCTAACCCAAGTAAAATTCCAAGGTGTACCAGTAAGGGAGAAAGTTTTTTTATAGATAGATTAGATAGATATTTAAGCCTCCGACAGCCAGGGTTTCTTTCAGTTAAACAAAATCTTATGGTGTTTACATGAACAGAATATATAAGGAAATCAGCCAAAGAGAAAGAGTTGTTACTGTTGTCGTGGCCCTAGATTTATCCGAATGTGGACCCGGTGGACTACAGGCTGAAATTTCGCCTATAGTCCACCATCCTCTTTTCGAGGGATAGGGAGAGAACTGAGGGACGTTTGTATACCCGGGCATCAAAGCCGACAAGTCAGAATGGCGCCACCGCAAGAAGCATCCCTCTCCAGCACCAAGGCAAGGGGTAATTGGGGCATATATCTAACCTTTCCGGCCAAAAAGTCTCCCAAAAGTTACATAAGATCGTTTAAAGACAGCAATAATAAGGTTAAAAAATCAGTAGAGTGAAAGGATTAAGCTGTTCTGGGAATCGTCCAATAAAGGGATTCATGAAACTCTGTCTTTTGAGCTGAATACAATCGTCTGACAGTAGGAAAAATAAAATATAAAAGGCCATCAGAGTGAATGGATTACGTCCTCAGCTGCTATAGTTCTTTCCCTTCAACTTGACCTGGATTTCTTCGCCCTTTTGTCGTCTATTTCACGTAACTCAGTGGCAGAAAAAGGCAATACTACGACCTTACAACCTTTCCACAGCACTTCTTCGTGAACTGGACAATATTTTAATTTTAATCTCTTGCTTTAACTCAGGATTCAAGACGGAGACGAGGGCAACATTAAAAATAAAAAGAACACACGAGTATCCTTTAGCTTTAAAAAATGTTAGAGAGATTACAATTCTTCTCTGTGGGTGTGGCGCAGACTAGTAAAAGGCTCGCAGTTTTTAAGAAATGTCTACCACCAACTATAGAGAAACTTTGGAAGGGGTCACGGAGAGTTGTGGGGGTCAGATGCTTTGGGGGCCAAGGGAAGCTGTGGAAGCCAGGGGGAACTGTGGGAGGTCTAGGGGGAGCTGTGGGACCAGGGGAACCTGTGAGGATCAGTGGGAGCTGTGAGGGGCCAGGGGAGAGCTGTGAGGGACCAGGGAAAGCTATGAGGATCAGTGGGAGCTGTGAGGGGCCAGGGGAGAGCTGTGAGGGTCAGGGGGAACTGTAGAGGCAAAGGGAGGCTGGAGAGGTCAGGGAGTTCGGTAAGGGACAAGGAGAGTTGCAGGGGGATCAGGGGTAGCATTGGGAGGGCCAGGAGGGAGCTGCAGGGAGCCAGAGCGAGCTGCGTTGGGGAAAGGGGTGGATGTGGAGGGCCAAGGCGTACAAAACAGTAAAAGAAACTCAAACAGTAATACACGTATTGTTTCCCTCGGGGCTGTTTGCTTCAGCGTGGACTGGCTATAGTACTTTTTTTCTACAAGATCAAATGAGGCGTGGGAAACCGGGGTGAGGTGTAGGGCAGCTGTGAGGGTGATGGAGAGCTGTACGAGGCCAAGAGTGGGAGGAGTTGGAGAGGGAGAATGAGGAAAGGAAGGATGGGGATGGAAGGATAGAAAGAAATTGCGGGGTAGCTATTGGAAATGTTGGAGCTTTGCAAGAAAGGAACTGTACGAATGACAGGAAGAGCTGTGCGAGTGAGAGGAGGAATTGTGGGAATGAGAGGGGGGAACTGTGGGAGTGAACGGGGGTGCCGTGGGAGTGAGAGGGGGGGTACTATGAGAGTGAGCTGTGAGAGTGAGAGAGGAAAACTGTGGGAGTGGGCTGTAAGTGAGAGGAGAAGGTGTGGGATGAAGAGAGGGAAACATGGGGAGCTAGGGGAGTTGTGGGAGTGAAAGGGGAGTTGTGTGAGTGAGGGAGGGACTGTCGGGGTGGAGGGGAAATGAGGGGAGGGAAGGTTTATGGCAGCTGGCGACGGAAGGTTCTTTGACTCTCCCCGGCAGCACTGGAGTCCCTCTGGCGCCAGTAGACCCACCACCATGGCTCTGGCGCCGGCGTGGGAGAAGGGCGGGGGGAAGGGAGGTGTGTGTGTGTGTGTGTGTGTGTGTGTGTGTGTGTGTGTGTGTGTGTGTGTGAGAGAGAGAGAGAGAGAGAGAGAGAGAGATGGGGAAGGGGGGTTATGGGGCTTGGCATACAACATGGGTGAGTTTGGGAGACCAGTGGCGTATAGGAGAGAGAGAGAGAGAGAGAGAGAGAGAGAGAGAGAGATGGGGAAGGGGGGTTATGGGGCTTGGCATACAGCATGGGTGAGTTTGGGAGACCAGTGGCGTATAGGAGAGAGAGAGAGAGAGAGAGAGAGAGAGAGAGAGAGAGAGAGAGAGAGAGAAAGAGAGAGAGAGAGAGAGCAGTAAGTGTGGCACTATGGGAAGGAAGAAGAGGAAAAAGACGGCAGAGAGAGAGGAAATGCAGAGGAATAAAAGTTGGCAAACGAAATTTAGGTATAGGATTGAGGAAGGAAGGGGAGGGAATGATAGGAAAATGGAAGTGGAAAAGGTAGCAACGGAAGGGGTAGAGAAGGGAAGGGATGGGACGGGAAGGGAAGGGAAGGGAAGAGAAGAGAGGAGAACAAAAGGGAAGGGAAAGGAAGGGAAGGAAAGGGAAGGGAAGGGAAGGGAAAGGAAGGCAAGGCAAGGGAAAGGAAGGCAAGGCAAGGGAAAGGAAGGCAAGGCAAGGCAATGCAAGGCAAGGCAAGGAACATAAAGAGAAAAACGAAAAGTAAAGTAAAGTAAAAGAAAGGGAAGGACAGGACAGGAAAGGAAAGGACTGGACAGGGAAAGGGCACAAAAGGAAAGGAAAGGAAAGGTTTGGAAAGAGAAAAGTAACATATAATGGAAAAGAAATTGAAAAAAAAACTAGAGGAAGGTAACAGAAAGTATAAGAATGGAATGGAAGGGAAGGGAAGGAAAAAAAAGGAAACGAAACGAAACAAAGGGAAAGGAAGGAAAAAAAGAACGAAAATAACGTAAACAATGCAAAGAAAAGTGGGGAAGCAAGGGAAGGTTAAGGAAAAATTTTAAGGAAAAGAAAAGTCTAAAGGTTGGACGAGGACAGAGGAGATAAAATCCAGTTAGGCTAGAGGAGAGGAAGAGGAAGATGAGAGCTGAGATTTAGGAAAGGAAGAGGAACCTGAGAAATCTCAATAAGTGAAGGGGGAACTTGGGAATGGAAGGGGGTGTGCAGGGGGGAGGGGAAGGAAAGATGTTGGGATAGAGACAGGCAGGGTATGAAGAAAGAAGAAGAGAGAGGAAGTGTAATGAGAGAAGTGGAGAGAAGAGGATGTGTATTGAGAGGAGAGCATAGGAAGGGAAGTGAAGGGAGGGGGTGAAAAATGGATAGGGTAAGGTAAGGGAAGGGCAATAAGATGACGGGAGAGGAAAGGAGAGGGTGAGAGGAAAGGAGAGGGTGAGAGGAATGGGGAAAGAGAGAGCAGAGGGAGTGCATGGGAGATGATGAAAAAGGAGAGGAAAGGAGTGGAGAGGAGAGGAGAGGAGAAGAATTAGTGCACAGAGAGGGGAGGAGAAGTGTACGGGGAGAGGAATGGAGAGGAAAAGAGAAAGAGGGAATTGGAGAGGTGTGGTGGGAGCAAAGGAGGAGAGAGAGAAAAAAAATTGGTACAGTTCTGGATAGACAAGGAAGAGAGGAAGGGAAAGGAGATGAGGGGAGAGGAATTACTTGGGAAGGTAAATGACGAGGAGAGTATGAGTGAGAAGAAGAGGAAAGAGGGAGTGCAATGGAAGGCAAACCGAGACGAGACAGAGGGGGAAAAAATGAAAGCACTACATGAGGAAAATGATGGGAAAGAACAGAAGTGGAGGGGAAAGGGTGTTATGGAGATAAGAATACGATCAAACAAGAGAAAGGGAGAGGAAGAGCATGGGAAAGTAACAGGAATGGAAGAAGGAGTGCCTGGAAAGAAGTTACATACCTTACGTGTTGCCCCAGATACTCATTTCATCTCTCAGTGTATAAAAGGGTTGATGAATACCTAAGTCGCGGAGAGCACGCTGACTGCACCACGATTCCAAACCCGGACACTAAATGGCCGGCAGATTCGTAGCTGGCAATGATATGGAGGTGGAGGTGGAGAGGGAAGGTATGAAAAAGTGAGGGGAGACCAGTACCAAAATGGCCCTGAGGTGAGACTGTGCTATTACTGGCAAAATTAGAACGAGGAGGAGGGGTGTGTGAGAGGAGAGGAAGACTGGAAAGGTGAACAAGTGGAGAGGGACGAGGGTAATCTAGATGGAGGGGAAGGAAGACAGCGACGGTGTTGGAGTAGAGGAAGGAAGGGAAAGAGGAGGTGGAGGGGGGAAAGGGAGGGATGGAGGGAGGGAAGGAGAGTGAAGGTAAAGGAGAGACTGAAGACATGCGGGGAGAGAGGGAAGGAGGAAGAGGATGTTACACAGTCGCAACCACACAAACATTAGGGTTCTTTGTAGGTGGCCAGTCTATGATATCAATAAAAATTACAAAACTCTAGGTATTTAAAAAATCAAAGGAATTTTTTAGTCAAACAGAAAGCAGAATAGAGAAATGAGAGAGGGAAAACTGTGAACAAGTTGAAATTTAAAACCATATGAAGAAAGGAGGATAAAGAAGAGCTGAAAAATAATGAATGAATGAATGAGAAATGATGACAATGCCTTACAAGACTCTGCATTATGGAAAGAAGAGGGTGAGTAAAATGAAATGTGAATATGGAGGAAAGTGGAAATGAGAAAGAGAGTGAGTGAAATGGAAGAGGAGATACTGATGATACAATGAGAGAGAGAGAGAGAGAGAGAGAGAGAGAGAGAGAGAGAGAGAGAGAGAATACAGACAGACAGACAAGGGCAAGCGTGATAAGAATAAAGTTAACGTAAGAGAATTAAAGAAGGTCTGAAGAATGAGGACCGAAGAGAATGAGAGGAATTACAGCCGGAGAAAGGAGAAAGATCAGGACAAAATAAAATGAAGAAAGTGAAGCGGAAGGCAAAGGAAAGACATTACAGACGATGAAATGATGAAAGAGAGGAGGTCAAAAAGAGTGAGAAAAAGAGGAGATAACGGATAGACGTAGAACGAAAAAAAAGAGAGAAAATGAAACAGAAAAGAGATAAGAGGACATATATATACCACATTAGCACACGGAAAAAAAGCACACACACACACACACACACACACACACACACACACACACACACACACACACACACACACACACACACACACTACAAATTACAGATGTTCCATAAACGACCGTAAGAAAGCAAAGGAAAAAATAAACAGAAAAAAACATGGACTTGGTCAAAAAAGGGGTTGCATTTTCTAGTACTAACGCCGTAAGATCTCAGACGAAAGACCATAAACTCCTTCAGACTGAGCAGGCTTTTAATCTTTTTGTTACATCCAGACGATTTTATTCTGCTCAGGATACTTTTCGAACTGGGGGGGGGGTTATAAATATCCTCCTTTAACCCCTTCAATACGAGGCCTCTTCTGAACACATACCAAACAGATCCACACATCGTAAAATATAAAGTAAGAAGCTGCACGTCCTGAAGAAATGCGCAAGAAGGCCTGATAAACTCACCGGATCTCGCTTGCCAGGTTTTACTTAGTCCTCTCCCTTCGCCACTTCGATCAATCTTGGCTTTTTCTTCACTATCTCATCGCTGCCAATCTCTCTCGCTTTACCCTGCATCAGCCTCTGCGCTTAACCTTTTTCTCCGGTACAAACTTACAAGACACGTACATTACTCTTCACTTTAGCCGAATTGCCCCTAATTCGGTACCCATCCACTTGATCACGTCAGTACACTTAACGTCTATTGTTTTATTCTTGCTACCGACAGACGACCTTTCTCAGTTTAGGACAAGCCCATCGAAGGAAATTTTTCTATCCACTATTTTTTTGAACACCTATTCCAAAATATGATGCATTTCTATTCGTTTCCTTCAACTTTTCCTTTCTCTCCTCTTATCGTAATTCTCTATTTCCAATTCAAGGCTGCGTATCCAGTTTTCCATCCTATCCCCTCTTCAAGCTGTTTCTTTCTCGTTTAAGGCTTTTTTCTCATTACATATATTCTCTCTCTCTCTCTCTCTCTCTCTCTCTCTCTCTCTCTCTCTCTCTCTCTCTCTCTCTCTCTCTCTCTCTCCACCTTCTTTGTTCCCACCCGCCCTCTTCTTCGTCTCCACATTTCTTTTCTTCATCCCCTCTCCACCTTATCCGCCCCCTCCCTCCCTTCCTCCTAGTCTCCACCTCATTTCCTCTTTGCCTCCAATCTCCGTACATCCTCCCTCTCCATCTCCATCGTTTACCTTACAGCGCAGCAAATGTCACTCTCAACGTTACCTGCAAGAAGAAAATTATTCCATATTAGTAACTCAGTTCAAGTAGGCATTAAATGTGTGTGTGTGTGTGTGTGTGTGTGTGTGTGTGTGTGTGTGTGTGTGTGTGTGTGTGTGTGTGTGTGTGTGTGTGTGTGTGTGTGTGTGTGTGTGTGTGTGTGTGTGTGTGTGTGTGTGTGTGTGTGTGTGTGTGTGTGTGTGTGTGTGTGTGTGTGTGTGTGTGTGTGTGTGTGTGTGTGTGTGTGTGTGTGTGTGTGTGTGTGTGTGTGTGTGTGTGTGTGTGTGTGTGTGTGTGTGTGTGTGTGTGTGTGTGTGTGTGTGTGTGTGTGTGTGTGTGTGTGTGTGTGTGTGTGTGTGTGTGTGTGTGTGTGTGTGTGTGTGTGTGTGTGTGTGTGTGTGTGTGTGTGTGTGTGTGTGTGTGTGTGTGTGTGTGTGTGTGTGTGTGTGTGTGTGTGTGTGTGTGTGTGTGTGTGTGTGTGTGTGTGTGTGTGTGTGTGTGTGTGTGTGTGTGTGTGTGTGTGTGTGTGTGTGTGTGTGTGTGTGTGTGTGTGTGTGTGTGTGTGTGTGTGTGTGTGTGTGTGTGTGTGTGTGTGTGTACTAGTCATACGAACATCATAGTTAGAAAAGATTAATTAAAGGCCAAACCGTACCACAACACACCAGGGGTCTGTATTCTCTTCGGTTAAGAAAGCTCCCTAACACCTCTTCCCTAAGCTATTTATTTTGCTTATTACACCTTGCCGTCCTCTTCTGTGCCACATCAATCTAAAGTCATCACACTCTGCATAAATAACGTACAAAACTATATAACCCAGCCGTGCCCCAAAAATAAATCGCTAAGGAAGAGGTATTAGGGAGCCCAGACTACGAAACCAGGAGTCATGAATCTTAGCCACCCTTTCCCCTGTCGTGGGGAAACATTTAAGTCTCCTGTCCTTTACAATTCGTCTGGGAGTGAGCCTTGCCCCTTGATTTCCCTCCACCTCCATTTCCTTCACTAAAAATCCTGGACCTCACACCCCTACTCGCTACCCATTCCACTTCCCTTCCCTTTCTTCCTCTTGATTCTGTATTCTCCCTCCACCCCACCTCTTCCTCTTTTTCTGATTTAATCCCTCTCCCCTCCTCCCCTTACACAACAAACCAAGTAAAAATAAAGAAAAGCATATGGCTGATTTTTGCAGCGTTCCTTTTTTTTACCTTTTTTTATTCAGACAGACAGGGATTTTTTGAACACGAGGGGTTTGATACAGCTTTATTTGACCCCTTCACTGTAAATCTCTCTCTCTCTCTCTCTCTCTCTCTCTCTCTCTCTCTCTCTCTCTCTCTCTCTCTCTCTCTCTCTCTCTCTCTCTCTCTCTCCTTCTGTTCCCCACTTCATACTCTGGTTCTCCTCGTCTTCTCCTATGTTCATTCCGCACATCCCTTCCCTTTACCCAGGTTTCATCTCCCCCTTCAATCCACCCTCCTCCCCTTTATCCTGTTCTTCCTCCCCTTCCCCTCGTCGACCCCACTGCCTTCCCTTAATTTGATCTCATCCCCTCTTCACACTCCCTTTCTCTGATCCTCCCTTTCTCCCCTCTCACTTCTCTCTCCCTACCCTGCCCCCTCCATTCCCCCTACTCTCCTTACCCCAGTCTCACTCTCCTACCCTCAGTCACACTCCCCTCCTCTTACCCCAGTCCCCTTCCCCATCCTCATCTCTCACTCTTTAGTCCCTTACCCTGCTTCCTCGTCCCATCTCTCTCCCCTTTCCTGCCTCCAATATTGCACTACCCACCCCTTCCCTTTTCCCTAAACTTGGTATTGTCCCATTTCCATTTCTTTCCTTCACATCCCCTCCTCTCCCTACTTTTTTCATCCATCTTACTCCACTCCTGGTCACACTCTCTCCTCCCCTCCAACACAGTCCCCCCTCCACCATCCCCTGATATAGCACTTCCCTCTCCATAAACTCCCCTTCCTTCGGTGTGCCCCCCCCCTCCCCACCTCCCCAACCCCTGGCCCGCCTGTCAGCGGCAAATCAAACCTTCCTGGAAGCATGACGGAGGAAGCCATTTCAATCGGTATGGATTCTTTCTATGTTGCTAAATTATTATCATGAACGGCATCATACACCATTGTATTCTTCTTTCTTCACCCTTTCACTGCTTCATCATAACTGCTATATATAAAACAGGGTTAGCTGTTCCTCGTATGCTGACTGTCGTCCAAGTGAGAGATCAAATTATAATGACACACACACACACACACACACACACACACACACACACACACACACACACACACACACACACACACACACACACATATATATATATATATATATAAATATATAAATATATATATATATATATATATATATATATATATATATATATAGTTATATAGTTATATATATATATATAATGTGTGTGTGTGTGTGTGTGTGTGTGGTTATGTTTATGTGTCAGAGTAGTGGTTATGTTTATGTGTCAGAATCTGTATTTGCCACCGATAAAAAGCAACAGGGTGCAAACATATGGAAGTTTATGAATGGACACACTACTAGCACCCAACAACATACTACCTTTTTTTTTTTTTTTTAATAACAGAACAGAGGAAGGAAAAACAAATGAATAAAAAAAAATAATCCATATCTTAAAACTGATATATCTTAAAACTGAAAAAAAAAAATTGACTGAAAACTTTATATGAAGGATCAAGTGCATTAAAAAGCACACTGTATAATATCAATCTTAAAAAACGTGGATAGTGCAACCCATAACAGGGATGATCAAGAAAAATGTGACTGCTATTTGGGCCGATTTCGCACATACTGGTGGGCTTTGAATGAAATGTTGGCAGGACAGAGAAGAATGGGTAGGGCTGGAGGATAATGGTAGGGCTAGGAAAGGCTGGGGAGGGCTGGGGAAAACTGGCGAGGGCTAGGGGGACATGGGGAAGGCTGGGGACGACACTGGTTACGTTACAAAAGGATGTGCTAGGTACGCTTGGACGAGGAGCATCTAGGTCGAAGAAGACGTTCCTCAGAAAGGAATGAGTACCACAGAGATGAGCTAGGAATGGCTGAGAACGGCCTAGAGAGGCAGCAAGATTGGGAGGACTGGGTTGGATTGGGCTGGGAAGGGCATGGGAGGGCTGGGCTAGGCTGGGGAGAGCTAGGCTGGAAGTATGTTGCGAGGTGTGGCCGTGAGCATCGACAGGTAAGAGGGTCGATAGCAGGTTAATTACAGGCACGGCAAACATTAAGCCTAAGTGACAGGCCTTGTTAAAGCTCACACACACACACACACACACACACACACACACACACACACACACACACACACACACACACAGAATGGGGGAGGGGTGGGGAAGCTGGGTTCCGGGTAGGAGAGGGAGGAGCGGATGTTGGGCGAGTGGAGATGGGGGTTGGGGAGGAGGAAGGGAGGGTGGGAAAGAAGGGGGTGGAAGTAGGGAAGGGGTAAAGGTTGGGAAGGAGGCAGTGGGGTGATGGAGGTTGTAATGGGCGCTGGAAGAAGGGAAGAGGAAGGGAACAGAGGGTTGGGAGAGAGGGAGTGGGGAAAGTGGGTGAGAAGAGAGGGGTTGGAGGGATAGAAAAAGAGAGGGATGGGAAGAGGATGAGAGGGGATGAAGAGGGAGGCCAAGCAGGATGTACTACAAGATGATAAATGATGTCTCCTCAACTATAATCACATAATCTTTGAAGAACGTGGAGGGATGGGACGTGCCTGTGTCAGCAACCCACCTACGCCATAACTCTGCAGAAATGACATATTAGCGATTTTATACCCACAACCAGAGAGGCGGTGGTGGTGGAGCGGTAAGGGAAGTGATCTGCTGCTGGAAAGAAGGCAACATTTTGACGACGATTTTTGGTAATAGAAATTTTACTACTCTATCACAAGACCCACTGACAACACACACACACACACACACACACACACACACACACACACACACACACACACACACACACACACACACACACACACACACACAAATATAATAACGCTGATCATACCTGCCCTGAGTGTGACTGCCCAGTATGGAATCAATACGGACGGTGTGTATTAGCAACAAAGTGGTGACATATGAAGGTGTGTAGCAGGCTGGGGTACTGCTGGACCTCAGGGAATGAAGTATTATATTTACGCCCAGAGCCGGACACATGAAAAGGCCTTTGTGGGATTTCACCAAGTTTTAGCAATATTTATTTACCCGTAGTTCATGGCGATCATCCAGGAGACTATACTGCGACTGTTAACGCTATCATCCTAATCTATACACCTACTTCTCTTCAAAAATCAAACCGGGGTGAAAAATGAATGTAAAAAAACGGCAAAACCAAATTATTTCTGATCATGTTTCACAGCAATGGAGACCTGCTTACTATAATAATTTGTGAGCCTCTTTTTAGCCTGCAGCCCACCGAGTTCACATTCTGACGAACTTGGGACCACGCTAACAAAACTCCGATGAAGTATTTTTCGCTATATTCATACTATCCTTCTAACGGATTTTTTTTGCTTATAATAGATTTAATTTTCCGTGCTGGATGAATTATATATAGCCTTCAATAATAAGATGGAGAGATGAAGAGAAGAGATATATGAGAGGGGAGTGTGTGAGCTGGAGCCAAATGGTAGAGGACGGGACGACGTGGAGGCGACTTGTTTGTGGCCAGTCCTTACGGGATTAAGGCGTCTAGCAACAAGGAGAAAGATAGATACAGGTAAACAGAGTGATAGATAGCTGGAAAGACAGATAGACCGACAGACAGACAGATAGACAGAAAGACAGACAGACATTTCTTTTCAAGCAGGGGACTCTCAAACACTGAATAAAACAATAAGGTACCATCAAGAATAAACTAAAAAAAAAAAAAAATAACATCCTTTGACCGACGAGGTGAACCCCGTCAATGCGATGCTGGATTTTTAAGTTTATTCCTGCTACTCCCAGACGATTCTATTTCTAACTTAGGAAAGATCTTAAGTATTTTCAGGGGGTTAATGATGCTTTTATCTAACCTCTCCAGTTTAAGCAGTCTCTCTCTCTCTCTCTCTCTCTCTCTCTCTCTCTCTCTCTCTCTCTCTCTCTCTCTCTCTGTGTGTGCTGATGACGTCCTTATCAGTTCAATCTTGCTGACACCAGACGATTTTATTCAGCTTAAAAAAATCCCTCTAGCATTTAAAATACTGACTACCACTACATCCAACCCCTCCTGTTCCAAAGGTCTATCTCAAGCTGAATAAAATCGTCTGGACTTGGCAGGAATTTAACATCATATACGTCAATGATTTCATGCCTTGACGTAACAATCCAGGTCCAGTGCTCTCTTCGGCGCTCTCTTCTTATTAGTATACATATTATCACCGTTTGGATCGTTAATATTGTACTGTATATTACTCACTGGAACCCTGTCGATATTGCATGACATAAATATCGTGCCCTGAGAAAAGGTTCATGAGGCACAGATCGGAAAATACATCAGCGAAGGAAACGCGTTGGACAAAATGCAAGATAATATTTAGATGCGATGCAGCAAGTAAAATACATCGCTAAGGATAATGGTGCTACAACGCCGGCTAAGGATAATATGCTATAAATCCTTCTGAGGAAAAAGGTGCTATTATGGCCTCCTTTAAAAGAACTATAAAGCCTTGAGAAAAACTGTGCTATAAAGCTTCCTAAGAAAAACGGTGCCATAGAACCGAATAAGAACAAAAAAGTGTTGCAAAGTTTCCTATGAAAAAGGTGCTATAAAGAAAACGAGAATACTTCCATAATACTTTACCACGTTAGTCAAAGGCTGGAAAATGAATGTTACAACCCTGAGACATCTGTTATAGTAATGTTCTTCCTCTTGCCAGACGATTTGGCGATTTTCTTCCCGTTTGGCATAGTTCCCTAGCACAGATGAACTACTAAAGGATTTATCAAACACCCCCAGTTTCCAAGAGTCTCCCGTAAGCTGAATTAAATCGCCCAGTAGTGGGAAGAACAGAATAAAAAAAAATCGCTGTGGTCAAGAGGTAAAGGTGCGACACAGCAGAGCAATAAGTGGCAAAGAAATAAAAATTGCTGGAAAGTCTCCTAACAGCTTCAGCTCAGGACAAACTAATTTTTTTCCAACCTCCAGACGATTTTCCTCAGGTTACGAGAGACTTTTGGACCCGTATGAATTAGATTTAGCCTTCTTAGACCCTTAAAAAATAGAGGTGTGTCCTAAATCCTATAAAGTCGTCTGATGATAGGGAGAATAAGCTAAAAATACATAACCGGCTTGAAGGCATAAAGTCCAGGAAAATACCTCTCCAGCACTTTACCAGGCCGGTCCGGAGGCTATAAAATTAAAGCTGCAATACCGGATAGGCGGAAATGAAAGTTGGCCCCCGTCGCTTACACCAGTAATCTCTAGTAAATGGAAAGCTGCCACCCTGGACGCTATATACTGCTCCTGTCACACTCGCGGCTCTAAATTCCGGGTGACTAACTGGAGGGACTGAACTAACTGGCGCTATAACACATGCCTGGGCCGCGAATGGGTCTGCCCAGCGTGAGGTAAGCTAAATGAGAGTGAGGTAGGTTGGGGAAGACATTGGTTTGAAGGGCATCTGAACTGGAGGGTGGATATCATATAGGAATATTTACGTAGGAAGAGCTGAGTAAGACACTGAAGATGAGTGAAGTAAGGATGATAAAAGATCGTACAAACACAGGTAAAAGGATAAGTGGGAATTAAAAATGTTAATATTGACAATGACAAAAGAGGGATGAGTTATATATGCTTGGGGAAGACATTGCTACAGAGGAATATGTAAGGGTGACTGAATGGAGCTACTACGGCTGTAACACAAGCATGGCTGTACGTGGTGCTGTCGGGCGTGATGTGAGCTAGCACGAGGAGAGCTAGTTTGTGCCCTAGATGACTGTTTACAGAGGGATGTGATGTGTGAAGTAGACTGCTGGATGGAAAGGACTGTGTCAGGTAGGAAAGGATAGTTAGGTTAAGAGAAAATACGGGTTAGAAAGGGACATATAAAATAGGAAGGGATGGTTGGGTTGGGGAAGACAGTGGTGATAGAAGGATGGGTAAGGTTGGTTGGAGGTTAGAAAGGATATGCAAAGTAAACTCGACAGACAAGGGACCCCAATTACAGAAAGATCGGTTACAAAGGGATATAAGTATGCTCGGACAAGGGATAGTTACTTGGGAAAGACTTTGGTTACAGAGAGATGTGTGAGGTAAACAGGGAAAGCGTGAGGTAGACTGGACATTACAGAGGGATGTGTGAGGTATGCTTTGACAACACCTAGGTTGGGAAGACACTGATTACAGAAGATTGTGTAATATAGACCGGGAAGTCACTGGTTGCGAAAGGTTATGTAAAATACTGTGCGTTGGGAAAAAGGTAGGCTAGATATTACAAAGATGGAGAACTATGATGGTAACGACACTCGCAACGAAGGGATGTGTTAAGTAGCCGGGAAACTGTACGCGAAGCTGGACGATCGAAGGGATGTGTAAGACAGGATGGATATTTTAAAGAGAAATGTACGGTAAGGATAGCTAAAATTAAACGCCTACAACTCGGGTCCCAAGCTGTCGATGCAAAGTGTCGTTCGGTATGACCCCACCAAGCCTTGAGCACAGAATACAACTTCCTACCACGTTGCTGACCTAAACAATCCATCGTCCCTTCATACTGTATCACTGACAAATGTTTGGTCGAAATGCATCCAGGGGCTCAGGGGATATTGCGCCCACAAGGATGAACTAAGTCGACCCCAAATGACCTTGACCTTTGACCCTTTGTCCTAACTGACCTAATCCTTCATCATCTCATACTGCACTGACAAGAGTTTGGTGGAAATCCGTCGATGGACTGTGGAGACATCGCGTCCATATTAGTGTTACGGACGCGCGTTTAGGGCTACACAAAACCCAACTGAAGATAGTCCTGTGTAGCCCCAAACGTGAGAGAAAATAAAGACTACAAGCTCTAACCTCTCTCTCTCTCTCTCTCTCTCTCTCTCCCCCCACCCATCATTTCCAAAGGGGATATTAATCGACTGAATTACTACACTTCATCTATATAAATCTGGTCAACATCAAACAGTTTTACTCAACCAACAAACACCTCGAACTGGGGAAGTATTCTAAGTGCCTTTGGAATTTCCTCAACAACTTTTCCTTACTGCTTTATTCTGAACATCACGACTCCATGTTCTTTTCTGCGTTAGTGATGCCAACTACGTCGATATTAAAACGATGTAAATAGTGTACAAGAGAAAGTGATGTGTAAGGTGGTAAATAAATCGCTAAGGAACACGTGCCACGGAGCGTCCAATGTCACCTAAAATTTGACTAAAAACACAAAGGCTAATTTTCTCTTATAGGTTATTCATGAAAACTCTCGTAAAATTCGACTCTAAACAGGATGAACTTCACTTTAGTTAAATTTCATGAGTGCCCAGAAAAAACTATTGAAATTTTTGGCCCATTTTTAAGTCATGTGCCTAAAAATCATAAACTAAGTAATCGTGCACACTATATACCTTAAACTGGAGTCTTTAAAAGTAAATCAAAATTATGAAGTTTAAAAATGGCACTTTAAACACAGCCAGCTTTTAAAATGGCATAACCTAAGTATCCCTTTTTAAAAATCTACAGCCAAAAAGGTGGGTGGATGTGTGGGAATGTGCTGTGTCAGGTGCCGTGCTTTCCCTCTTCGTATGCCCCCCATCTCCCCCTCCCCTAAAGCTTCCTGACCTCCCCACCTTCCAGCCGGCCCCTTGACGTGCCGGCATTCCGCGTCGATAGTGCCACGGAAAACAAGCAGGGTGGTGCCACTGTACCCCCCACCCTCTTATTCTATCCCTCCTCCCTGGCTTCAGTTCCCCCCCCCCTCACCTACTCAACCCCACTTCTTCTACTCCCGCATCCCTCACTCTTCTCCATCCCATCTTCTACCTTCACCTACTTTACTCCCCTTCCTCCTTATCTTCAACTTCCTTCCCCACTCCATCCCCCTTCTACTCATCCACTCCTTACTCTACTCCACTCCATCCCCTACCATCAACTTCCTCCCTCCCCTTTCCCATCCCTCACCCTCACCGCCCTACACTCCCTAACTTCACATCCTCAAACCCTCCTTTCCCTTCTTTGTTTCTCTCAACCCACCCTTTCCCCCACCTCCCAATTTCACTTCCTCAACCCCCAACACCTCCCTTTCACTACCCTTCCTACAGCGCTCCCATTCCCTTCCTTTCCTATCTCTACCCCAGCCTTTATCTTCATTACTGCATTTCCTCAATCCCGTCCATCCCATTTACTTCACTTCCTCACTTTTTTCCCAAACTTATTTCTCCCTTGCTCTACGTCCCCCATCTTTCACCCTCATCCCTTTACTCCCCCATCCCTTACCCTCCTTAGTGCTTCCCGTCTCCCTCATTCCCTATACCTCATTTCCTTTCTCCCCCTCCTCTTTCCTTACACCACTCTCATCTTCCTTGCATTATTTCCTTGCTTCATTTCATTACTTCATTTCCTCAACACTCCTCTCCCTCTTTCTCTGGTGGATACAATTTCCCATTCATCACCTCCCACCTCCCTCAACCCCCCCTCACTCCTACTTTCTCCTCCTCCTCTTCCTCGTCACTCTTTTTCCCTTCTTCCCTACTTCCCTCAACCCCTCCTCTTTCCTCCCTCCTACTCGCCCCTCCTCTGCGCCAATGGACCGACAAACTCAATGGTCTATCAGATAAGCCAGCCAGGCATATAGTCAGTCAGACCCACAGTGAGACATACAGCCAGACAAACATACAGTCAGACATACAGCCAGTCAAACACACAGTCAAACATACAGCCAGTCAAATATACAGTCACACATACAGCCACTCAAACATACAATCAGACATACAGTTAGACAGACGTACGTCTGGCCTGATATAATGCCACTCAGACATAGAAATACAACCCGTCAGACATCCAGGCAGACAAACAGCCATACAGCCGTTCAGACATCAACCAATCAGACATAAAGACACACCATAAAAATTAGCTATATACGTAAACCAAATCACATTACGAACCCAATTAAACCTAAACCCTATAAACCCACACACGATTGATTGATTCTTTAAATTTATGCTAGCCATAGACGGGCGATTTTAGTCACGGGAATTTGACATCTCGCCCTGGAAGGATGAAAAACTGAGTATATTCATCTTCCTGCTCCAAAAGTCTTAACTTAAACAAAAAAATAATATTAAAAAAGAGAGCATCTTCGTGGTAAAAGGGATAATGTCAAACTGTCGATGGATAATAAACGAGTCCAATAGTCAATAGCTACAAAACTAGTCCAATAGCCGACAGATACAAAACACCAGACGACACACAGGCTACAAAGGAAAGTCCGATACAGTACAAAGTCACCATATATAAAGCCAGTCAAATACAGCTAATCAGATATAGTCAGCCGGACAGTCAACCCTTTCAGTACAACGACGTCCTCTTAACTTCCTTCTTGCTATCACCAGACGATTTTATTCAGCTTAGGAGACTTTTCAAACCTGGGAACTAATATATACAGCTTTAAGTAAACCCTTACTTTTTTAGAAGTTGTATTAAATTGAGTAAAGTAGTTTGACGATAGTAAAAATAAAGATATCATTGCATTTTGGGGGGTTCACCGGATACACTCACATACAAAGCCAGTCAAATACAGTAAGCTACAAAACCAGTCTAATTTAGTCAGTCAGGTACAAAGCCAGTCATACATGCAGTCAGTCTAAAATATCGCCAAGTAAATGCAGTCACGCACATACAAAGCCAGTCAAATTCAATCAAACTCACAGTCAAGCAACTACAGTCAATCAGATACACAGACAGTCAAGTACAGTCAGTCAGATAGACAGTTAAGTACACTCAGTCAGATACACAGACAGTTAAGTACACTCAGTCAGATACACAGACAGTTAAGTACAGTCAATCAGATACACAGACAGTTAAGTACAGTCAATCAGATACACAGACAGTTAAGTACAGTCAGTCAGATACACAGACAGTTAAATACAGTCAGTCGGATTCACAGACAGTCACTACAATCAATCCGGTACAAAAACAGTCAAATTCAGTCAATGAGACACACAGCGAGTCAAATACAATTAAACATAGAGCCATAGAGTCAGCCATACACAGAGCCAATCTAGCACACACAAGTCCCCACTTCACATCACAACACCGTAGTAAATAAGGTGCATTAGTGAACATAGTGAACGATAACAGGATAACACATAACACAACAATAACATACGACCCTCAGTGGCTATAACAGGAGAACAGCAAAAACAATCACAGCCACGTAATAATATATACATCGCATTTTAATTGGTCGAATAATTGTGTTGATAGGGATCGGGGTAGGTGTATGGTCGGTGCTTAATATATGTGTGTGTGTGTGTGTGTGTGTGTGTGTGTGTGTGTGTGTGTGTGTGTGTGTGTGTGTGTGTGTGTGTGTGTGTGTGTGTGTGTGTGTGTGTGTGTGTGTGTGTGTGTGTGTGTGTGTGTGTGTGTGTGTGTGTGTGTGTGTGTGTGTGTGTGTGTGTGTGTGTGTGTGTGTGTGTGTGTGTGTGTGTGTGTGTGTGTGTGTGTGTGTGTGTGTGTGTGTGTGTGTGTGTGTGTGTGTGTGTGTGTGTGTGTGTGTGTGTGTGTGTGTGTGTGTGTGTGTGTGTGTGTGTGTGTGTGTGTGTGTGTGTGTGTGTGTGTGTGTGTGTGTGTGTGTGTGTGTGTGTGTGTGTGTGTGTGTGTGTGTGTGTGTGTGTGTGTGTGTGTGTGTGTGTGTGTGTGTGTGTGTGTGTGTGTGTGTGTGTGTGTGTGTGTGTGTGTGTGTGTGTGTGTGTGTGTGTGTGTGTGTGTGTGTGTGTGTGTGTGTGTGTGTGTGTGTGTGTGTGTGTGTGTGTGTGTGTGTGTGTGTGTGTGTGTGTGTGTGTGTGTGTGTGTGTGTGTGTGTGTGTGTGTGTGTGTGTGTGTGTGTGTGTGTGTGTGTGTGTGTGTGTGTGTGTGTGTGTGTGTGTGTGTGTGTGTGTGTGTGTGTGTGTGTGTGTGTGTGTGTGTGTGTGTGTTTTACCAACATTCACAGACCACACAATCTTATAATCCTTGACATATGATCCGAATTTAAAGGACTAAAATTCTGTTTCATTAATAGATGAGAGAGAAAGAGAAAGAAAGAGAGAGAGAGAGAGAGAGAGAGAGAGAGAGAGAGAGAGAGAGAAAGAAACCAATAACATCTACAAAGGGGCCAATTTTGTCTTTCCACGTATTTTATATAATCATGAAAATATATAATAAGACCTATTTATCTCTTACCCAGCCTGTAATGGCCATGTACTGAACAAAATCAAAGAGTACATGTAATAATGCGTCAAAATGTACACTATTTCACGAACCAGATTTGCTTCTCTACCCCCTCTTAAGACTGTCAAAATAAAGAAATAAAGAAATAAATATATAAGTAGGTAAATAAATAAATAATAACCAAGAGAAATTATCCTAGAAACTGACCTACTTTTGTTCGGATGTTTGGCCACATAAGAAAGGCTTGAGAGAAGAGTTGGACAAGATGCATTAAAAAGAATGTCACAGGCCATATCTTTCCTCATTGTTTTCTATGTATGTATGTATGTATGTATGTATGTGATTTTGTTATACTGTAGCAACAGGAAGGCTCTACATAAACTTCAGATTAACAATAAGAGAAAGAAAAAAAAAAGAGAGAGAGAGGAGAGGGAGGAGGGAGGCGAGATCTGCAGAAACTTTAGGCCCAAAAAGAGAAGTGAGGAAAATGGAGGCAAGCAGAGACAGACATACACTGAAACACAATAACAACACAACACAACATCCTTCCGCACACCTGGCCATCAAAACCATGTCAGATGGCCACGTCCCGTCCCCTCACTAGGGCAGGGTGCCAGTTCAATACACCCTGTTGTATTATTCACCGCCACTCCGTAATAAATGACCCTGCCATTCATTCACCGGAAAAGCGGCGGGTCATTCACTTCACGGCCACTGCAGGGCACGGTAATCAATGTGCAGCCTCGGATGAAAATAACACTCCAATCATACATAAATGAAACTCTTACGTAATATTATAAAACGTTTCTTGTGGGTCTTAAGTTGGTATTACTGGGTTCCGAAGGTCATTGTTCACTGTTTATTTATTGCAATGGAGTGAGACAGTATTTATGTCTGCAACTGTACCCCCGTTATATCATTTACGCTGAGGCTTCAAGTACATGCCCAAGTATGAATATTTCTGTTATTGTGGCTCCAGGCTCCTCTGAAACTTGAACTCAGTGGACTCCAGGCTTCAGTTCCCCTTCTGCAGTTCACCATCCTCCTCTCGGGGATTAGGATGTAGTTGAAGGACGTTTGTATATCCAGGTAGTTGAGTTGCCTGGTTATATCAATGCCACTACATGAAGGCGTCCCTCTCCATCACCATGCATGTATTAGCGACAAAAATAGGGGTAACTTCAGTCAGACTATTAACTTCATATTTTATTGTTACTGCCACTGAAGGCTTTTGTTCAGCTTGAGAAAAACACTTCGAATTGAGTGAGTTGGATATAGACTTGATTTACCCTCACACTACCAGTTTTTTTTTTTTTTTTTTTTATTGCAAGGAAGAAGGAACCAAAGGCCAGAAGCCCGAAAGATTGTTCCTTCCGAGAAAAAACAAAAACAAGATACCAGAGCCAATTTCAAGATATGCTCATTTCGAGATGCTTTTGACAAATTGAAAAAAAAAATCTGGTGGCAGCAAGAACGAAATGCAAAAAAAAAAAAAAAAAACGTGAAATGAAAAAAAGAAAAAAATACACCAGACTGAAGGACTTAAAATTTATCTCGGTCACCTTTTCGACGGTAAAACAGACGAGTTTATTCGAGTGGGAGAAATTTTAACTGCCATAAGGATATTCCCACATTTCCAGCTTTCCACGCCAGCTCCACCAAGCTCAATTACCTCTTGCTACCCTAGACATTGGCAACATCTGGACCCGAGCCAATGTGATCTGGTAAATGATATCATATGGCCAACCACCACATTTAGCAAACGGGAAAATTACTGCTATAGTTTGTTTACCTCAACCTGGCACAGATTTTCGTCTTTTTGCAGCTTATTTCACGAAGCTCAGTGGCAGAAAATAAAAGACAATACTACGGTTCCAAATCCTTTCTCTTGGACTTCTTCGTGACTAGCAGCACCCCATCGACCTGAAGGATTAACTGAATGTATCATCATTAAAAACTACATTACAAAAAGTCTGGTCAGAAATATTTTTACCATAGACTCCGCTGAAGTTGATTTTTACCTTCCATATTTCTTGTATATACGAGTGAGAGGAACGGCTAAGGTATGCTGATGGGTGAACTAAATCTCGAGGCAAGGCGATCTGTTGGGGGATTTACTGTTTGGTGTGTCAGCAAGAAGGGTCAAGGTCGCTCTCTCTCTCTCTCTCTCTCTCACACACACACACACACACACACACACACAAACACACGCCAATCCTCTGCCCTACCACCTCCCTTCATCCATACCTGTGTACTCTTCTCCATATCTTCACAATACCATTTTCTTTCCATCTCCCCTCACCCTCATCTCTCCCTTTCATCTCCCCTCACCCTCATCTCTCCCTTCCATCTCCCCTCACCCTCATCTCTCCCTTCCATCTCCCCTCACTCTCATCCCTCCCTTACAACTCCCTTCATCCTCACCTCTCCCTTCCATCTCCACTCACCCTCATCTCTCCCATCCATCTCCCCTCACCCTCATCTGCTCATTCTACCAACCCTTAGCCCTATCTCACCCTTTTCTTTCCTTTCACCCTTCCCTTCGAGTGGCTTCATTCTTCACGTCACTGGAGGCTTTCTAGTGTCTCTTCCTTTGCCTTCTCCAAATCTTCCGCGCCTAGCAATTCCCATCTAATATCTCTTAGCCCTCCTCCTCTTAGCCTTGCCATAGTTCCAGTCCGTTCCAGTTAAAACACAGCTTATTCCAGTTTTTATCATTCTAATCTTCATATACTCCTTCTAATTCCTACCTCCAACCTCCCAAGCCAAGAGTTTCCCTCCTAAAGTTTCCTAGCAAGTCTCCTTCTGGGCTAAGCTAATTCCAGGCCTTTCCAGTCAATACAAAGCTTATTCCAGTTCTCATCTTCTCAGTTTCATACAATTCCCTTCTAACCTCCACCCTTCCAAGCTTTGCCATTCCCAGCTGACATCTCCTAGCCCTGCTCCTTCTCCTTCTCTTTTTCCCCCTCTTCCTCCTCCTCCTCCTCCTCTTCCTCCTCCTCCTCCTCCTCTTCCTCCTCCTCCTCCTCCTCCTCCTCCTCCTCTTCCTCCTCCT
>NC_136998.1:29262496-29327496 GCF_032717465.1 Coenobita brevimanus
ACTGACAACGTGGTAGAATTTCCGTCCACTCGCACGATGTAGCGCCATGAGTCATCCATACAATATCATGCGTTTGCAGGTTTTCTTTTCTCCCTTCGATTGAAATTTTTCCCTTCACCAAGTTCACAATACAGTTTGCAACCTCATCCCAAAAACAAACAGTAAGTTCATCCATCACTCCTAAATCTAGGTGTTCTATCGAATCCAATCTCAATAACACCAAAGACATACTGCAGGGTCCGTAGAGAGTTCACCCTGTCGTTGTTTTGCTGGAGAAAATGTGGCTCACGCCCTGAGTTGCCACCCAGCTGGGAAAGAGGCAGGCTGAACAGGACGGAAAGCTCGAAAAAACACTCTTTTCATGTTCTTGTCCATGATACTGCCTCCCTCGCTTCAGGTTCGACGCTGCACTACACGACTCCAACCTACAGTAGATGCAGACTCTCTCGAATCGCAACTCCCTGAGAGCATTTATCTTTACTATGAAATGAACACTTAAAAAAATGGGGTTCATGTAAATTCAGTCCCCCCAGTATTCTTTACATCGATTTTTTTTTTTTTTTTTTTATCAACGACATTCAGCAGGTGGGTCCATCTTACAGGTATCATGAAAATCTTAAAGTTCTTTAAAAAGTTCTTTAAATGGTGCAACTTGTCAGATGGGGCCACGAATTCTGAAGGCTTAAATATATACACCAGGTGAGTCATGGAGGAAAGGGCAGGCAAAACACTGTGAGTTCTCTTTGCATGAACCACATAACTGCACCTTAAAAATTTTCAGCTGATGGGTAAAAGGACTACTGATCGCACCTGTACAAGAGGACGAAGAACGACAGTACGTGGAACGAATGCAAGGGAAGTAGAGTGTCGAAAACTTTGAATTTAAGTGTTGCTGTTATTATTATTACTGTTGTTGCTGCTGTTGTTGTTGCTGTTGTTGTTGTTACCGATGGTTTATCCTAAAGTGTACCCAACGGAGTGCAAGCCGAAGTTGCCTTTTTCCTGCAGACCACCATCCTCCATTAGGGTGCCAGAGAGGAATGAAGTAATGTAAACAGCGTGTATAACAAAGTGGAACATATGCCCAGCCCAGCGTCAGAAAAAGCCAAGACGGAAGTTTGTGGACTGAAACCAGAGAAGCAAAAACTGGCGGAGTAAATGCTTTGAAGGTTTGTAGAATGTGTGACAAAAAAAGGAAGGCAATATGGCGTATCAAATTTACAGTCGAGACATTGGGAATCGGTGCTGATGAACGTAAACTAAGAACCAGGAAAACGAAAAATGGAAACGAGTATTTATGGTCAGTGTGGAGAAGGGATAAAGAAAAGGGTGTTTGTGGGGGTGTATCAGTAATGTGTGTGTGTGTGTGTGTGTGTGTGTGTGTGTGTGTGTGTGTGTGTGTGTGTGTGTGTGTGTGTGTGTACTTAAGGCAACAAAAGCCTCTGGTGTAACATAGTGCCACATAACATGCATAGCTACAGTGTTCAAAAGGAATGGTAGACGAGTGTAACGATTTACTCGTAAGAGACTCACGATGACAGAACATAAAAAGACCATAGGCATATAAAGCTGGTTATGAATAAGTTTACTAGACCCAGAAAGAAGTATGGTTATTCAAGAAAGAGAGTGCAGTCAACTATCTTTATTTATAAAACTAGGAACGATGTGGTGAAAGTAACAAGATAATGCACTACGAATCGATCAAGGACGCAGCTCTGACCGACTGACACTGAACCTCACTCCAGCACAAACCAACAGGTGAGCTGGAGGTATTTGTTGCAAGTGAACCCAGTGGACTGCATGCCAAAGTTACCCTTCCCCCTGCGGTCCAATATTCTCTCTGGGGGGATAGGGAACTGAGGGATGTTTCTACTGGACGTTTTGGCTGGCCGGCTTTATTGGTGCCATCACGTGAAGGCACCTCTCTCTAACACCAAACTATTCCACCCAGAGCAAACAAATTCAGAATGGGGTATATTTCTTCCCTTTCTACACTTCACACCGCCAAGAAATAAACATAGGTGAAAGTACAGGATGAGTATACCGTACGAAAGAAGACACCGTCACTATAAAAATGATACTGTAATACTATGGTCTACTGTTCACCTTAATGTCTGGTGGGTTGTGAAAGAGCAACATTAGGAAAGAATTGCACGTTGACCCTGTGTGTGTGTGTGTGTAACAGACAGACAGAGAAATTGAAAACGGCGAGGCAAAAACAAACACCACAACATTTCTGAGTCGACGAAGGCCATGACATTGACCGAGCGACATTGACTATCACTCACTGTAAAAACAAACAGAAGGAATGCAAGGTGGAAGTAAGTTGTTGACAGCCTACACTACATCCTTTGAAACGGAAATGGAAGAAATCATCATCATCATCATCATCATCATCATCATCATCATCATCATCATCATCGCCATCATCATCATCATTACTAAATTCATTAAAAACTGGACTTAACAGGCTAGATGCAGACATGAATATAAGGCTCTAAAGAAGCACTCGTTTCTCAAGAGATGATTTTTGTACAAGGTAAGTATGACCTAAGGAAGCGTTCTGTGTTTGTGAGCTGTGGAGGAGAGGTATGTTGACCCTGTGTGTGTGTGTGTGTGTGTGTGTGTGTGTGTGTGTGTGAGAGAGAGAGAGAGAGACGGGGGGGAGGGGTCGCTGCTCTCGCATGGTGTGTTGTCTCCTCTTTCACTCGCTCCCCCTTAGCCCTGCCCCCATATTTTGCTCTCACATATGCCGAAATTCTCTCTCTCTCTCTCTCTCTCTCTCTCTCTCTCTCTCTCTCTCTCTCTCTCTCTCTCTCTCTCTCTCTCTCTCTCTCTCGTAACACACACACACACACACACACACACACACACACACACACACAGCAGAGGGGAGGATATGCATACTTTTACAGATACAGAAGCAGTACATTTCATTCAATTACTCTGCTAGGATGGAAGGAAGTTAACATTCATTCTCTAGAAGGGGAACCTTGTCTAGCAGAGCACTGTTAATGACAATGATGTTTCTATATAAGACGATGATAATGATGATAAACTCTGTGCTGGATGTCCGTTCATTTTTAATCCCTTCACAAAACAATGACAAATTGTCACCAGTTCCAATTCGTTTCGGAAATAAAAACTAAGTTTTTCCGATGGTTTCTGGTGGGGTTCGTTTGAATTTTATATTCCTTTACTTCGCAAATGAATCGGTTTGGTGATACCATATAAACTTTCCAACAGCGACAATGTTATCCCGCCACAGAGTGGGGAGGACTTTGAAGGTCAGGAAAAATGGAGATAAATAAGTAAATCTGCTTCTCAAAACATATAGAATGTGTGAAAACATAAACTTTGGGCCAGGTTTTGGAAAAACTTGTTTTGATTTTCAAGATCTTCGGTTCGAGAAATCCATATTTTGCGCTCCTTACCTAATTTTTTCGGCCCCAACCACTGTACTGTTCACAGGGCCATTAATTACCCAAACCAAACCAACCAGGACCTAGCATCCGAAAAAGCCACATTCGTCGGACATAACATGGCCAATTTTCGTCCCTAACAAAGACAGTTTCTTTATTATTAAGGTGTAGCTACATAACGAAGCATAACTGTAGCAAACATGAAAACAGAAGAATCGATTGGGAATCATATGGCAATAATGACGTTTCATCGCTAATCAATATAATGCGTAGAATGACTGCCAAAATGTGAAGTTCATGTTAAAGCTCTTTACTGTATTGGTATAAACTCACACTCACGATCACTGCTAGTGCTCGGGGAAGTGTGTGATCGGGTTACAAGGGAGGGAAGGACAGATGCCACTTTAAAACACATTACAGCTTCACGGGGTGGAAATGGCGGAAGACAACTAAGTCCCCCCTGCCTTTATCTCAATCTTACTCTACTCTTTCCAACTCACACGATATTCTCCCCACCATCCCTCTTCCTATCCTCTCCCCTGTCTCCCTCATCCCTCTAGCCTCTCCTGCTTTTAAGAAATTATCTCTAGTTTCTCTCTTCCTGCCTCTTTCTTCCCTCTAGACTCTTCTACTCTCACGAAATTCCTTCCAGCATCCCTCCTCCCTCTCTCTCCCCTACTTCTCCCTTCCCTCTAACCCCTCCCGCTCTCGAGAAACTCTCTCCAGCATTTCTTCTCCCTTACATCCTCCTGTTTCACTCTCCATTTTATCATCTCTGAGGTTCCCGTCTACCTCTGTCACCAGCTTACTTCAGCCTATCCTACTTCGGACATTCTCTCTTGCCTTTCTACCCCTTCCAGCTCCTGTCTCTTTCCACCCTCGTTCATCCCCCCTTCTCATTCCTCAAAGTTCTCGTTCATCTTCTCCTCATTCGATCAGACATATTTCCAGGCAGTCCTGTATCTTATCTTTTTCTCTTTCTCCTCCTCTCTTTCCCAATCTCCCCCTTTTTTCTTTCCTTTCATATTTCCTCTTTCTTCCGGTGCCTTTTCCTTCCATTCATTCCACTTATTCTTCTTCCAGTCATCGTTTTCGTCTCTTTCACCCCCGTCCGAAGCGAATTAAATCATACAGCGTTATTTAGAATGAAAAACAAAGTAAGTTACGTCCACCTGCTTATATTCTCTCTCTCTCTCTCTCTCTCTCTCTCTCTCTCTCTCTCTCTCTCTCTCTCTCTCTCTCTCTCTCTCTCTCCTCTCCTCTCCAACCCATCCTCTTACCACTCAGCATCTCACTCACTCACATCTTCCTCCTCCTCCTCTCCCTCCCTCCATCTTTCCTCCATCATTCTTCATTCCATGATGCCTCTCCTCCCCCTTACTACCCCTGCCTGTCCCTGCCTACCCCTCCTGCCTCTCCTCTGCTTCGCCGCGGTGTCCCAGGTGTCTTACTGATCAGATTAATGACTCACACCCGCCTCACGTCCACACTGCCTAACCACCCCGCACCCCTACACCTGCCACACCCTTCCTACATCTGCCACACCCTGCCTACCCCTGCCACACCCTTCCTAGACCTGCTACACCCTTCCTACCCGTGCCACATCCTGCCTACACCTGCTACACCCTTCCGACACCTGCCACACCCAGCCTACACCTTCCTCACCCTTCCTATACGTGCCTCACCCTGCCTATACATCCCTCACCTTTCCTACACCTGTCTCGCTCTGCCTACCCTAACATCCACCTGCCTAAACCTTCCTGATCACGTCGCCTACCACTTCACGTCAAATCTCAACACCTGCCTCATCCTTACACCCACCTAACCAACCTTTAAACTTCCCTCACCCCCACACCTGCCTCACTCCCACACCTGCCTCACCACAACACCTCCCTCGCCCCCACACCTGCCTCACCACCACACCTGCCTTACCCTCACACCTGCCTTACCCCCACACCTGCCTCCCCAGGTGGCATCAGGGAGGCAATACCCGTTCCAGGACACTCCTCATAAATCACATACACTCGACAGGTGGCGCGGGGGTGGGGAGGGAGTTTGGAAGGGAAAGAGAGGAGGGAAAAATTGGGGAGGAAGAGAGGGAAGAAGAGGGAGGAAAACAGGGGATAAAAGTTAGGAAAGAGTGGAAAGGAGAGAATGAAAGGCGGGGAACAAGAGGAGTTAAGGACTGGAGAGAAGAGAGGGAAGAAGGGAAAATAGGAGAGAGAAAAGGTGAGAAGAAGCGGAGACAAAAGATGTCCTGTACCTGTATTTTGAGTGCATATAAATACATGGTAAACAAATGATCAAAGATTCAGCCCTGACGTATCTCGCTCGTTACTAATCCACAGTCTGGCTTAAGAGCATTTACACTAACCCTTTGCGTTACCCTCTTTCTGATCCTTTTCACATCTGATACCATGTCCTCACGTCTTCCTAATTAACCTCTTGTGACGAATCTATTGAAAGTTCTGCTAAAGTTGTGAAAAATAAATGTATGCATCATCGTTACCTACCACTACATATACCTGAGAAGAAAAAGACAGGATCCCCAAACAAGAACGATCTACAGTGAACTTATACTGTGTTCTGCTTCTTTAGGTTATATGCATCTAAGTTCCTGCCTCATTATTTGGTATGACTGACGAACTTTTTTCCTGTAATGTAAAGCTTCTCTGGCGAAAAGTTAGCGCAATCGATCTATCCCTCTTCTTGAAAATGGCAGAGAGTCCAAATAATTCATCTACGACTTCCTTTAAAAATATTCGGACAAATTTCGTCTGGTCCTGGAGACTTCCGTGATTTCAACTTATGGATTTCTTTCACTAAAACCTCCATACAATTAATTAATCTTACTAAAAATACCATCAATGTTACACACACACACACACACACACACACACACACACACACACACACACACACACACACACACACACACACACACACACACACACACACACACACACACACGCGCACACACACAGGTTGCTCGCTCGATTACGGCCAGATCTTTTTTGGTAGACTAACAGAAAATCATTAACTGGGCCGCAAAATATTTCTTTACCCTCCCCTGTAAATTATTCTGAACCCAGCCAATGTGCTCAAGTCTTAATTTTCAGTAGCGGAAAAAAGCAAATTAAAACCGCCCAAAATTTTCCATCTACAACCCGTCTAAGCATCGCATATGACATTCTTTTTTTTTTTTTTTTACATTTGCGAGGTCGCTTCAGACAGAAAGAAAAAAAAAATTGTAAAAAATTGTTGATAAGAGTCATGGGGTAAAAAATGGTGAGGTAGTGTGTGTGTGTGTGTGTGTGTGTGTGTGTGTGTGTGTGTGTGTGTGTGTGTGTGTGTGTGTGTGTGTGTGTGTGTGTGTGTGTGTGTGTGTGTGTGTGTGTGTGTTGCGGCATGGGTCTCAGTAGGTTCTAAATTACTGCGGTGGGGCAGCAGACCAGCGTAGGAGCACCAGCTGAGCCTCAACCCTCCCTATATTTATTGAGACGCAGCGGAAAGGGAGCAAAGGGAGATGGATGAGGGAGGAAGGGAGAGGAAAGAAAGGGTGCAGAGGGAGAAGGGTGAGGGAGAGGGAGAGAGGAACAAGAGAGATACAAGGAGAATGTGAGGGAAGAAGCAAGAATGTGAAATGGAAAGATAAATGCGTGGAAAGAGGAGAAGATATGTGTGTGTGTGTGTGTGTGTGTGTGTGTGTGTGTGTGTGTGTGTGTGTGTGTGTGTGTGTGTGTGTGTGTGTGTGTGTGTGTGTGTGAGAGAGAGAGAGAGAGAGAGAGATACACTGTGTCAGAGAAGAAAGAAAGGAAGACTGCCGGAAGGAGGTGGAAAAAGAACGAGGGGGGTTGGCTTGGAAAAGATGGAGGGGTGAGGAGGCGAGAGAGACTAGAAATAAACTGAAAAGGAAGGGCGACGAAGGGAGAGAAATGTGAGGGGAAGGAGAGGGAAAGGCGAGAAGCGGGAAAAAAAATTAAAGAGGAAAAGAAGAGAAAAGAGGGGGAAGAAGAAAACTGAGGACTAACGAAAAAGATAGACGAGGAAGAGAAGAAGGAACCCAAAATCTGCCATGCGAAAGTGAAGGAAGTGAAGGAAAGGGGAAGAAAAAGAGGTGAAGAAGGGAGAGAGGGAGGCAAGGAGGAAGACAGACGGGAGGAGAAAGAAGAGGGAGAAGAAGGAAGGGAAACGGCTACTGAGGAAAGGGAGAAAGGGAAAGAAATGGGAGGGAAAGGAATCAGGAAGGAAGCGGGAAATGAAAAAGCGACGAAGAGGAAAAAAGGAGGAAGAAGGAGAGAGAGCGAGAGAACCAGAGAAGTAAATATCCAGAAGTCTGCTGAGATAAAGAGACTGGGGGGAGGGGAGGGGGAAGGAAAGAGATAGGAGAGAGGGAGGATGAGAGGGGAGGGCGAAGGAGAGAGATGGGAGAGCGGGAGGATGCAAGGAAGAGATAAGAAGACAGGAAGAAAGTGAGAAGACAGGAGAAAGAGGAGTGGTAACAGAAGGAGAGTAGTAAAGAGACAAGAAGGAAAAGGAAAAGGCAGAAGGAGAAAAGAAGAAAGGGAAGTGGAGAAGCGATGAGGAGAGGAGAGAGAAGAGAAGCAACAGAAAGAGAGGTGAGGAGAAAAATGAGAGGAGAGGAGGCAGGGGAGCAACAGCCGAGGGAGAGAGGTAAAAATCCAGTAACCTGCTAGGGTGACAAGGGCGCTGGAGTGTGAAGAAGGGGGAGGACCGGCAGCGGGGAGACGGATGGAGGGACGGGAAGTGAGGGCTGGGGAGGGAAGTAAGGGCTGAGGAGGGGGAGGGAGGATTGGGAAGGAGTGAGGGCAGATGGCAAGGGAGTGAGGGGGGCAGTAGGAGAAGGAGGAAGGGGTAAAGGAGAGGGGAGGGAAGGTGAGGGATGCAGCAGTAAGGATCAAAGGTAACAGTTTCACAAGGACCAGGTACAACACAGTCCTCAGCCTTTTACCAATAATACCTTTACTAAAATTGTGTGTTTATTCTTACAATTTTTTACTGGCTATAATCTTTTCAAGTCAAGCAGCAAAACTGGGCTGAGGAAGTTAAAATTTTTGTTATCTTAAAATATATTAATAACTTTCTATACTCTGGAATGACTGGATAAAGAAAGGCATTACAGGACAACTCTTGAGAGTATTTATCATATTTTTTGGTCTTGGTCCTGCATTCCATACTGTCATTTTTTCAGTCAGGTTTTGCTAAATAAAACCAACCACAGTCAATACTAATGTTAACTTACAATGCTTTCCAAAAATCATACGGAGTCGTTTCTAATACTCGACGTTTTTCATTATGCCATTCTTGCTGTTAACGGTACTGCCGATACTTTAATTTTATTTTGAAAATAACATGACGTGTATATATTTTTCAACTTTGTAGCCACGTGTACTTTACTTCCTTGACACTCGCAAGGCTTCTGTCACACTAACTGATCGTACTAATAATATTCTCAATCTTACTGTTAACTGAGAAACTTCCATAACAAATCACAACTTTAGGCCCGATACTTGTTTTTCCCTCATACGTACGAGTTTCTTATTCGTCGTGCTGAGTTATATTTGTGAGTAACAGACGACTTGCTGCGATAATAGCATACTCTGTTGAAACACCTGAATAATGCTTAACCCTGCCCTAGCTTCGGTGCATTTATCTATTTATATTTTTATTTTATTTATATATTTATCTATTTATTTATTTTTATCCTGGGCACTTGTATTCAGACAGGTAAAGCTCGCAGACGGATAGAGCTTCTTCCCTGTACCTCCAACACTGGGGATGAGAGGAATATTAGCGATACCACAAGGCACAAAACTCACAATATAACCATCTATTGTTACATACATAAAACTCTGTGGTACTCCAAGTTGTAGTGATGCAAACTGTACACGCAGGGAAATATCGCACTGTCAAGATTTCCTTTCTTTCTTTTTTCCCCTCAATTCCAACCACCCCTTGACGTTCAACTGGCGAGCACCAAGACCACCCGACCCCCAAAGGATTCTATTTAGCTTCGGAAGGACTGTTGTTGGTGAAAGGGTTAATGAGGGCTATACTTAAACCTCTGCAGTACCTCTAGATGCCTCTCCAGCTGAATAAATTTTCCTGGTGGCAGCAAGAATAAAAAGAAAGGCTAAAATTCTGAGTAACTGTAAATTCATAACCGACAAATCTACACGGCCACTTCATTCTCTCTCTCTCTCTCTCTCTCTCTCTCTCTCTCTCTCTCTCTCTCTCTCTCTCTCTCTCTTTCCTTGTAAATTCTTCTCACACAACACACCTTTTTCACCATCCATCCGACCCTCATTCTACACCCTCTGCCTCTTTTCACAACTCACTCTCCTCGCACCAAACACCTTCTTTGCAATTCTGAACGCAGCGTCCTCGTTCCAAACATGAAGACGTATTTTCACACTACTCAGGCTGAAGATGGACGCCTTCATGTGGTGGCACCAATATAACTGGGTGGTGAAGCTGCCCAATTATACAAACTTAGCTCAACTCCGTCCCTATCCCACCACAAGGAGAGTTGTGGACTGCAGGAGAGGGGCAACTTCAGCCTGCAGTCCACTGGCTTCACATTCAGATGGGCGTGGGGGTTGTTGCTACTACTTCTACTACTACTACTACTACTACTACTTCTACTACTACCACTACTACTACTCAAACTATCTCATCTTCACAAAAAAATTCTGTTCAACCTAGGACAAACTTTCCCTGTGACGGGGTTAATGAAGGACATACAAGTATATAATCCCTTCAGTTAGATTATCCTCAGGTGAATAAATCTGTCTGGAGAAAGGAAGAATAAAAAAAATGCGTGACTGGATTCAAGCAACAAAATCTTTCCATTCTCCTCGAGCCTACGTCTTTCCATCCTTCTCTTCGCGCCTATGTCTTCTCTACTCACGTTCCTCTTTACCCACCTCACCCTTTTTCTGTCTTTCCTACCCCATCCCCCTCCAACATCGATGCATAGAACTTCCAAGAGAAATATTTTGCCACCGCCAACGCCTCGCTTCTTACAACGTCTGTCTTGAAAAGGCGTAGTCGTTCCGCCAAGCTCTGCTGGTAGGATTTTCCCGTGACCGTACTAAAAAAAAAAAAAAAAAATATCAGTGTTTCCATTCTCAGAATGAGTTTCATCGGACTCCCAGGAGTTGGCTTGTTTAGGTTCGCGGTAAGAAAATGTGTGTTAGAAAGATTAATAGATAGCATTTTTATTTTCAAAGGTATATGGATAGATTACATTAGTCGAAAATAGTCGTTTCAGTATTTATTTGGATTGGTTACCCCTGACATGAAGCACCGAATTCAAAAGCGTATACTTAATCACTGTCGAGCTAATCAAAATATTATTTTTAATAACTAATGTGCGAAATAACTTTGTTAAAGCACATTTTCATGCGGAGCAACGAGTTGAATCAGTTTCCACTGTCCTAACACGTCACCCGGACGTGTGTGTGTGTGTGTGTGTGTGTGTGTGTGTGTGTGTGTGTGTGTGTGTGTGTGTGTGTGTGTGTGTGTGTGTGTGTGTGTAGTAACAGTATAATTAATAACTTAAACAGTTTTGTTTCGATTTTAAGCAAACTTGGTAGAGGGGTTGACGATAAGGCTACAACGAAGGTAGTTTTTTTTTCTAAATCAATCAGTCAAAGGCCAAGGTCACAGGGCACAAGCAATGTTAAACTCGTGTGTGCCTGTGTGTGAACTAACAACAAACAGTCTTGCTCTGATTTGGACCAAACGTGGTGGAATGGCTGAAGGGAAGGATAGGACGAAGGTATTCCATTTTGCGCACACTCAGTCAAAGGTCAAGGTCGCGGCATAGTCAGATTTCAGTCAGTGTGAACAAAACATGTAAAGCAGTTTTGATCTGTTTTGTACTGATACACGCTTGACTACTATAGCAATAACAAAAATTAAGGTCCGACAAGATTTTTCCTATTCTGGTCATACTTTCTCGAGACCAATATGCCTATTACCTTTGACCAATATGCCTTTTACTTTTGACCAATATGTCTTTTACTTTTGACCAATATGCCTTTTACTTTTGACCAATATGCCTTTTACCTTTGACCAATATGCCTTTTGACCAATATATCTTTTACCTTTGACCAATATGCCTTTTACCTTTGACCAATATGCCTTTTACCTTTGACCAATATGTCTTTTACCTTTGACCAATATGCCTTTTACCTTTGACCAATATGTCTTTTACCTTTGACCAATATGCCTTTTACCTTTGATCCTGCCATGATACTGTACACGCGGCTTCTTGGTGAATGAACCAAGGTGGGCTTTCTTGTAAACAACAGCTGTTCAAATTTACAACCAGTGTATACTACCCATGTGCTTTAAAAATTTCCTAAGTATCTTATTAATAACGGTATCAATAAAGACGTAAAAATTATGCTAAAAAATAACCACTACAGCTCACATAAATATACCGTAACATTAGCAGACATCTAACCTCATAAAACTACTTGAAATATTCCGAGTAAAAACATCACGATTGTCTCGAAATAGTGCCTAAATAACGCCTCAAAACTCTGCAATTATTACATTTCGAAAAAAGCAATCCAAGAAGCAGGAACTGGCCAAAAATATCCTCCTGTGGCTTTGGTATAAAAATAAGGAAAAAAAATTATTTAAAAAAGATATCTATCGGTCGTGTACCATCTTCAGCTCCTCTACCCATCTTTTAATCCTCTTTCCTTGCTTCTATTCCCTAGGGCGCCTCGGTCCATATTCGCTCTCTCTCTCTCTCTCTCTCTCTCTCTCTCTCTCTCTCTCTCTCTCTCTCTCTGTGGAAGGGAGGGGTATTTACCGTATGTATTATTGTATATCTGTACATTATATCTATGCAGTTCTCTCTCCCTCTCTGTTTTTATCTCCCTCGATATAAGTGTGGTATCTGTACATCTAAATAACTCTCTCTCTCTCTCTCTCTCTCTCTCTCTCTCTCTCTCTATTTCTCTCTCTCTCTCTCTCTCTCTCTCTCTCTCTCTCTCTCTCTCTCTCTCTCTCTCTCTCTCTCTCTCTCTCTCTCTCTCTCTCTCACTGTTTTTATCTCCCTCGATATAAGTGTGGTATCTGTATATCTAAGCAACTCTCTCTCTCTCTCTCTCTCTCTCTCTCTCTCTCTCTCTCTCTCTCTCTCTCTCTCTCTCTCTCTCTCTCTCGCCACTTATCTAAAAATAGACCCATCAAAAGACTAAGAGAGTAAGAGGACGCGGGAGGGGGGGAAGGGTGGCCTTTGGTTGAGTGAAGGGGCAGGAAGGAGGCAAAGGGAGGGGGAGCCTTCCTGCTTTACTATCCTTGTCTTAGACGGAATAGTTAGAATAGTTACGTTATGATCTATCCTCTAACAAACAGCCTTCAAAGGATCAGTAAGCTTGTTGCTGTTTGCTTCCTTTGTAATTCCTTTGTACTCCTTTGCCAGTGGGTAGGAGGAAAAGGGAAGTGAAAGGGGGGAAGGGAGGGGATATAGGGCAGGGGAGGGAAGAGTGGAGAGGGGGAAGAAGGGAGGGGAAGAAAGGGACAGGCAGAAGCAGGGTAGGGGAGGGCTGATAAGTGGAAATTGGAAGGCAGGGAAGAAAGGGAGAGGAAGGGAGGGGACTTTAGGTAAGGGGATGGCAGGGGGGAAGAGGAAAATGGGACGGGGGCGGGGGGCTTTGGAGGAGGGGGTACAGTACTCTTTTGCCCCTTTGTTTACTCAGGCCTATTCTCCCCCGGGCACCTATTTTTTTTTGTGGGCCTGAAGGAGATAGAGAGCGAGGAAGGAAGAGCAGGAGGGAGGGAGGAAGAGAGTGGGAAGGGCGTGTTGGGAGGAAGAGGGGAGAGAAAGCAAAGAGAACGATAGGGCAGTGTGGGAAGGAAGAAGGGAGAGAGTGTGAGAAGGAAGAGGGCAGACACTGTGTGGGGAGGAAAGGGCAGAGAGAAGAGGAGGATAAGGGGAGAGAGTGTGGAGAGAGGAATAATAATAATAATAATAATAATAATAATAATAATAACAATAATAATAAAAACTTGAGGCAGAAGCTGAGTTAGTGTTGGTTGCATGACACTGCGACAAAACTAAACTGGGTTGCATGCAAGCCTTGTGCAAGACGACAGTGGCGAGGCTAGATATAATGCTTGGAAAAGATAATCACAAAGGCTCTCTCTCTCTCTCTCTCTCTCTCTCTCTCTCTCTCTCTCTCTCTCTTTACCACCGTATGTTTTAGTACCGTCACTTTCATCCTCTGACTGCAAAGGATTTTTTCCCCGCTATAGAATAAGGATAAAAAAAAAATAAAGAAAAAAAAGAAGAAAAAAGGGAAAGCCTAAACAAAACTATAGTCTGGAAAATCGCGTTGAAATTTTACCTGGCAATAAATAAATAAATAAGTAAATAAATAAATAAATCATCTGGTATTATACTGCGTCCCATACCTAATATCGACCATTACACTGAAAAAGTTAATTCACCACGACAGGTAACCAATTCACCACGACAGGTAAGCAGTTCACCACGACAGGTAACCGATTCACCACGCCAGGTAACCAGTTCACCACGCCAGGTAAGAAATTCACCACGACAGGTAACCAATTCACCACGACAGGTAACCAATTCACCAAGACAGGTAACCAATTCACCACGACAGGTTTTATCGTGATGGTGTGCTTTATGGAGCTTGATTTTCAACTCTGTATTACGTAAAATCTATTCAAGAGCGGAATGTGTTTTTTCATTTACACACACACACACACACACACACACACACACACACACACACACACACACACACACACACAGAACAATGGCATTAAAAAGTGGCTGTGTAACTGAAGAAGCTAATGGTAGGGCTGTGGTGGGGCGGGCTATTTTTGGTCCCTGGATGCGGGAGACTTTTTAAATAATCCTCAGGTTCCGTAGATTAAGGCGTCCATATCGAAGACGGTATTTCCCTAGGGAGGAGTTGGAAGAACGAGGGCGAGGGGAAGGGTGAAGGGAGGAGTGTGCGGGGGAAAAAAGGAGAGGTGAAGATAATGGAAGTGTTGAGGGAAGAAGAGGAGGAGGTGTAGATGGGGTGGAGAGGTGTGGAGAAAAGTAGGTGTAAGGAAGAAACTGGGAGGAAAAGAAGAGAAAATTGTGGAGAGGAAAAAGAAGGGAAGAAGAGAAGGATGGGTGGGAGGAGAAGATACAGAAGGTGTCAAGGGTAAAAGAGGAGGGGTTGGAGGGGGATACTGTTGGAGGATTGACTATGGGAGGGAGGTTGGTGGAGAAGAGGGAGCGTGGAAGGAGGAAAGGAGAGAGTGAAAATGGAGGATAAGAGGAAGAAAGGTGCGTTTTGAAAGGGTACAGATGAATGACAAAAGGAAAGGAATTGGATGGGGAGGAGTGTGGGAGATGTAAGGTAGAGACGGAGGGAAGAAATCAGGTGTGGAGGGGGGGAAGGAAGAGAGGACAGGGAAAGAAGGGGGATGAGGAGAGGGTCAAAGAGTGAAATATGGAAGAAACGTGACTGGACGACTGGAGAGTGGAGTGGAGAATCGTGGTAGGTGGACAGGAGGTGGGGACGTGGACTTAGGGAAGCAGGGGACGTGGAGATGACATGAAGAGACTGGGGATGTAATGGTAAAGGAAGGGAAGGAGGTAGGTTCATGGAAAGACGAAGAGAAGTGAAGAAGGAAGAAGCGAAAGCGCAAACCGACAGAGCAGGAAAGACGAAAGACAAATGGGGTAAGAGAAGAGGCAGAAGGAGGAAGCAGACGACAGGTGTGGGAAAGGAGGAAGACAGAGGTGAAGATATGGAGAAGCAGAGAGAGAGAAAACCGAGTCCAGGGGTTATAGTCTGAGTGGCACAGGAGGTTTCGCAGCATTTCTTCCTTTGCGAATTATTTTGCATACTACACCTCAACATTTTCTTATATTTATATCCTCTTAATTTCTAAATGGTCGGCATCACTAACATAAAGGAGAATAATAAAATGCATTGGGGAAAATAAATTGCTATGCTAACTACTCGACTTCCGCAACTGAATTAAACCAGCGAACAGCAGGTAGGATAAAGTTATCAAGACACAAGGACCGCAAAGTATCGCTTATCTCACTTCCTCTTTCCCTTTACACACCTGTGATTTGTCTTCCTATTCCCCTTCTCTCTCTCTCTCTCTCTCTCTCTCTCTCTCTCTCTCTCTCTCTCTCTCTCTCTCTCTCTCTCTCTAACAGCCACGGCCCCACCACCATCACCTCACCCACCAATTACAACCCAGCAAAATTACACCACTCAGTCATCAGTCCATTTTTTCTTTCCGTTTCTCCCTTTCCAGCCCAATCATGGAATTTTCCTTTTCGTTTCCCTTTTTCCGTTCTTTTTATTTTTATGCTCACTATCCCCAGACTCGGGTGTAGGATTGCAAGTGTACAGGGAGAATGTTATATGATATGGATTCTGAGGGGTCTTTTCTGCGGATGTCAGGATACTCTATGCGTGGTTCATCAGCTGCAGAACTCAGTGACACAGGCGAGAGGTGGTTAGGGCTAGGGTGCCGATAACTAACTTGCGGCACCGGGCTACTGGAGGCGGAATGACAGCGACGGGTGAGGTACAGATGTAAGGGAAGACCTGGAGCTGAGACTGGCTTTGCGGACAAGTCAGAACCAAAGGATAATCTCTTTATTGTGATGACGCCTATTATTCGACTCTTGCTATCTCCTAACATTTTTATTTAGCTTGGGAAGCTCTTTGAATGGGCGGGATGTAACAGTCTTACTTAGAGCCTTCACTACTGGGTGCTCTTCAGCTTGTAGTCAATATAAAATCATAATGACATCCATGTGCTGATGGGGTTAAGACTACTGCTGATCTAGCCAGCAGACCACCCAACGGGCCCGACCAAGATTCGTGGTCGGTTCCAAGGCTCTCTGATATCTGCCGAAATATGCGACAAGGCTGAACACAAAAATTAGTTACCGCCCCAGGAGCCTGATCATCCCCAAGCCTCTCCAACTGAAGCCAGTGTTTAACGATGACGTGATGCAAGACTCATGTTGGGTAGAGGGAAGTTGAGGAGTCTTATGAACCTGTTAATACTCCCTCTGTTCTGGCAGCACCCGGGTCTTCTGTGTCTCTGATGAGGTCGTCACGGTAACAAGATAAGGCCAAGTCGGTCAAACAATCATCCATGGTGTCAGAGGGGTTGAAAGGGGACTTCAGTGGACGTGGAACAATATAAAGACACATCTGCTGTTGTTAGTTCATGGGCTGATCCTGTTCCCTTTACTGCTCCGAGAAAAATGGATCGGGATCGGTTATGACGTGGGCAGACTCGTAAAAAGCTGGACCCTTCTGCACCGTCACACAGATCACCATTACAATGTGTACAGTAGTGGCGGAAATGAAGAAGAAAAAAAAAGAAAAAAGAAAAAGAAAGAAAGAAAAGAAAAAAGAAAAGAGAGTGTGTCGCCTCAACATGATTAATTTCCTGTTCCTAATGCGTTTCTCGGTACAGGCTTCATGGCACAGGAAGTAGGAAAGTCGAAGGGTATATGGGTGGTGGGGGTAAACGTCAGGGAAGGAAGGAAAGAAAGAACGTTGACCTTACTCATGACCTCTGACCTTTGTTTACTCTGCACTAATATCGTATAACTTCCTCCTAAAGCCACAGACGATGAATGTGCCAATTCTGATTAAAATAAGAATAGGTACTGGTGAGATATATTCATACTCGTACGTACATATACTCGTAAATAAATACATCCATATATACATAGAAACTGGTCCCATCATATAGATACATCTCTGGCGTCACTAAAATAGACAAACACAACATGCACACAGGCGAACAAAAAACACTACACACAGAATACACGCACACCCAAAAACACACACACTAACTCATGCAAAAGGGAACCAGCTACTATGCAGGAGAGCTGACACACAATGAGGGGTATGAGTGTAACGACAAGAGGCCCATTGTGGAAGGGTATAACAAGAGCCATGAAAGCAAAGTGGTGTAAGCGTTTCAGTGGGATGAAGCCTAAGGGGGGAAGAGAGGAGAAGGAGGGTGTAGGGGGAGGGAGTAATGGAGGGGGAATGTGGGAAGGAGAAGAGGCGGGTGGCTAAAAGGGTGTGGAGGGGAGGGAGAAGGAGAGATTTGTGTGTGGTATAAGGAGGTCGGGAAAGCAACGGATGTGTGTGTGTGTGTGTGTGTGTGTGTGTGTGTGTGTGTGTGTGTGTGTGTGTGTGTGTGTGTGTGTGTGTGTGTGTGTGTGCGTGTGCGTGTGTGTGTGCGTGTGCGTGTGCGTATGCGTGTGTGTGTGTGTGTGTGTCTGTGTGTGTGTGTGTGTGTGTGTGTGTGTGTGTGTGTGTGTGTGTGTGTGTGTGTGTGTGTGTGTGTGTGTGTGTGTGTGTGTGTGTGTGTGTGTGTGTGTGTGTGTGTGTGTGTGTGTGTGTGTGTGTGTGTGTGTGTGTGTGTGTGTGTGTGTGTGTGTGTGTGTGTGTGTGTGTGTGTGTGTGTGTGTGTGTGTGTGTGTGTGTGTGTGTGTGTGTGTGTGTGTGTGTGTGTGTGTGTGTGTGTGTGTGTGTGTGTGTGTGTGTGTGTGTGTGTGTGTGTGTGTGTGTGTGTGTGTGTGTGTGTGTGTGTGTGTGTGTGTGTGTGTGTGTGTGTGTGTGTGTGTGTGTGTGTGTGTGTGTGTGTGTGTGTGTGTGTGTGTGTGTGTGTGTGTGTGTGTGTGTGTGTGTGTGTGTGTGTGTGTGTGTGTGTGTGTGTGTGTGTGTGTGTGTGTGTGTGTGTGTGTGTGTGTGTGTGTGTGTGTGTGTGTGTGTGTGTGTGTGTGTGTGTGTGTGTGTGTGTGTGTGTGTGTGTGTGTGTGTGTGTGTGTGTGTGTGTGTGTGTGTGTGTGTGTGTGTGTGTGTGTGTGTGTGTGTGTGTGTGTGTGTGTGTGTGTGTGTGTGTGTGTGTGTGTGTGTGTGTGTGTGTGTGTGTGTGTGTGTGTGTGTGTGTGTGTACAAGTGTGGTTTGATGTTGAAAAGGTACGGTGTAGTACTGGCATGGTGTGACGGGGTAGTGCTGTGGTATGGTGGTGTAAAGATGAAGTGTGGTGTGGTGGAAACTGACACTGGTATGATACTCCAGTGGTGTGGTGATTTAAAGGTACTGGTGTAAGGAAAACATGATACAGTATAGGTATGATGCTATTACGGTACTGCGATGTGTGGTAGCGTATAAGGAGAATAACGAAGACTAGACCAAATACCTACGAGAAAAAAGTTGTCATTGCTATTATAAAAGGTGGAAAAGGGACTAGGTTAACTTAAAGGGTAGCAAAGGGACTGCAGAATAGGAAAGGGAAAGGAAGGGGGTAATGAAGGGGGAGAATTTGAACTGAACCTTACTCTCCTTTGAGGCTGGGGCTACAAGGGAGGTTGAAAAAGAGGCGTTGTTTGCAAAGGAAACAGAAGAGTGGGAAGAGGAGGAGGTAAAGCATGTAATGTGTGTGTGCGTGTGTGTGTGTGTGAGAGAGAGAGAGAGAGGGGGGGGGCACAGGCAAGAAAGAAAACGAGCAACGACAATAAGAAACCTAAAAATAGCAAAAGGAAATTAGTAAAAGGTGAAAGTTGAGAAGAACGTCAAGGGAGAGGAAGCGGAGGAGGAAGGAAACAGAGATAGACGAGGAGAGCGGGGGCTAAAAATAGAGAGAGAGAGAGAGAGAGAGAGAGAGAAAGACAAGGAAGCAAGCTCTAAAGGGAAAAAATGGTGCAAAGAAGAATGACATACAAACTTTTAATATTTTCTCCTTCGTCCTTTTCCCTTTCCGCACGTGCAATTATACAAAGACGGAAAAAATAAAAGCCGTCCATAATAAAATACGAATGGCAGAAAGGAAGAGGCAAACAGACTTTCATCGCATTTTTCTCCGCCGTAATTTTTGGCTGTCGTATGAGGGAAGGTGAAATAAAAATATCAGTACTAGACAGCACTCGGAAAGTCCCTGTCTCTACCAACGACAATATAATTTATGATTTATAAACCAACTATCGTTCAACCTACCTGGCGGAGGTAATTAATTCTGCGGTCTAAGTCGGCCCTGTTAAACACTTTCAAAGAAGATATCTCCGTTAACGTCAAAACAATTTTTATCTTTGCCCCAATGCCCACTTATGTACCAGATTCCACTATGATCCGATGACAACTTTTCGAGATACCTTGTTCAGAGACAGACATGGGTGAGTACACAGCCGATTCCAACCTCAAAAGAGAGGGGAATGCATGAATGTAGGATATAAGAAAGGGCAACCGGGCAAGCAAGGGTGACACTAGGAAAGGAAAATATTCTTATGAGCAGAGGGGAAGCTAGAAGAAATGGGGAATGGACGGAAAGAATAAAGAAAAATGGACATGGGGAGGTACAAACGGAGCATGCAGGAAGGTCACTATGGAAGCTAGATTGACACTTTATTTTATTTTGTGTATTTTATTGGCAGAGAAAAACTTAAAGGGAAAGAGAAAAACAAGGACCGCAAACCAGGTATAAGGAAAAGCAACGATGCAAGAAAGGACACATATGAAGAGAGGACAAACGCTTTCTGATAATTTCTCTGCCACTTTTCTCTGCACACACGAAGCAGGAGGTAAAGAGAAAAAGAGCGTAAGGAAGTGGGCAGGACATAAGTAAAAGCAACGATGCAAGCAAGGACGACACTAAGAAAGAGAGGAGACACTTTTCCCACACGCTTTTACCGCGGCCATCAAAAAATCCGAAAATACTGTCAAAAGTCTCAAGCTTACTCCGACGTGTCTTTCCAGCTCCTTTACCTCAGCGTAAGTAGGGTCCTCTCTCTCTCTCTCTCTCTCTCTCTCTCTCTCTCTCTCTCTCTCTGACACTTAAACACACACACACACACACACACACACACACACACAAACACAAACACTTAACCTCTTTCCTTTCCCCAACATACACGGAGACCCCCTACCTCCCCAACCACTCCCCTTCCAAAGTCAACGACCCCTTCTTCCCCTCCTTACTCAAGCACCACTCCCTCTCCCCCGCCCCTCACAAACCACTCCCCTTCTTCCGCTATCCCCTCTACCCCTATCCCCCACCCTCGTCATTTACAGATCCTTTCCCCTTCTTCCCCAGTGCCCCTTCCTCCTCCTGTCAGACCCCTTTTTCTTTTCTTCCACAATTCCCCTTACCCACACCCCAACGCTCAGAGACATTTCCTCTTCTTCCTCCAATCCCTCTCCCCATTACCACTCCCAAACCACTCCCCTTCTCCCCAATCCCCAATATTCTTCCCCAGTGCCCTTTCCCCCTCCTGTCAGATCCCTTTTTCTTTTCTTCCTCCAGTACCCTTCCCCACACCCCAACATTCAAAGACACTCCTTCTTCCTCCAATCCTCCTCCCCACCGGCTCACAACTCCCTTTCTCCCTTCGCAATCCCGTCAAAGGAGCATTTCGTCAACACTAATCCCGCCCAGGGAGGTGACGCTGGGATGGAGAGAAAACAGTTAAGAATGAGGTCGAGTCCCTGGTACCTAAATATAGCCACGCCATAAAGGAGATGCGCCAAAGAAAACAACACGAGCCTGCCAAGCGTACGATAGAAGTGCTTCCGAAGGTGGAATAGAGTAAGGTTGGGCATCGAAGAGGAAAATTAAGCGATACGACTGGGAAAAAAGACAGGGAAAAGGGAAAGACATGAGTATGGAATAGGTAACAACACGCCAAGAAAAAGATGACAAGATGAGATAAAAACTTGAGGAAAAACACATCGAACAATACTAAAACACACGACGCGCAGAAAGAACTATAAATAAACCTAACAAGCAAACACACAAATAACATAAGAAAAAAAAAGCACATAAGGGAGCACAAAGAGGAAAATGGAAAAGGACGAGAAATCACATAAAGAGGAAAAAACATATGAGGAAACGCAATGAATAAAAGGAAAACACGAGGAATCACACAACCAGGAAAGGGGAAAACATACAAGGAAAGACGAGGAGGAAAGAGGAAAGACACGATAGGGAGAAACGACTAAGAAATGAACGACAAGGAAAGAGGGAAAACACAACAACGAGGTAAACCGTGACGAAAACCCACGACGAAAAAACACAGGTGCGAATAGAGGTCCTGTGGCCACGTGAAATTACGAGACCACTCACGACATGATGACGAGTAAAACGGCAAAACACAAGGAACAACGGAAAAACACGACAACAAAACACGACAAAGGAAAGCATACGAAGAAGAAATACAGTAAGCACAAAGGAAAACACGAAACCAATAAGGAGTACTGAAAGGATGCAACAAACGCGCGTCGAAACTCTGACCTTTTCGTCTAATGGATCATTCCAGGTTAAATCACTTTATCCTTTCCTGATCCCCAACTCTTTCAAAAAGTTTGGCACAAATCGAATAAAAATAGAGTTGTTCTAGCCCCGTGACCTTGACCTTTGACTTATTTTGCTCAAAACTGAATATTTTTTTTCTTAACCTGACTTTCATCCGTTCCACCAAAGCTGGTCCAAATCGGATCAAAACTGTCCCGAGTAAAACTGTTCACACACACACACACACACACACACACACACACACACACACACACACACACACACACACACACACACACACACACGACCACAAACAATACACGACCTCAAAACCGCGTGCGGGTGTTATTAAAAAAAAAAAAAAAAATGCAATGGACAATGAAAACACGTACGATGGTCGCCCAGACGGCTTCATCGGGTGGTGCCACGACATGGAGACACAGTGGAAGGAAGAACAATGCCTCGCCCTCTCTTCACAAACGTCCGTAACTTGCAATTAGTTGGTCCCTTTAACTCCGTCACTAAGACACCGTCTCTTGCATACAAGCTACCACCAAATTACAGTATTTCAATCAGCTGTGAGCCGTCTGATGCTAAAGGTTACAAAGTCTCTAGTAATCCATTTAGGACGACACCTTAGATTCATACTACAAGACTATACTTTACAGTTTAAAAACGTTCTGATTATTTTTCTCACATTCCAGTAGCATGTGAAAGAGACAAAAGAATATCACAAGGAACATTATCCATCCATATCCTACTCTGAATAATGTGTGATGACGAGAGTAAAAGAATGAGAGAAAATCCACATGAAGCAGACTGAGGTAAAGATTTGGATTATACCTATCGATTCTACGTGGGTTATAAAGCACACAATCGGTTTTTGCTAAGTCATAACCTTTCCCTTGAACACAACTCACAATAGTCGGTTTATATCAAGGTCCCCAATCATACTGTTCAATGGAAGGCAGTATATTTGAGCCCTGACAGACGGCTCTACGAGAAGGAAAGGATTACGTTCATCATTATAACTTATCCGTGAAAGATGGCTGGACTGGCTCTGTGCACTTCCTCCATTACTCTCTCTCTCTCTCTCTCTCTCTCTCTCTCTCTCTCTCTCTCTCTCTCTCTCTCTCACACACACACACACACACACACACACACACACACACACACACACACAGGTAAATGACGCCCTTAATTTCACCTGCTGGTCTGTCATTACCTGGCCAAGGGTAACCTGGCAAGACTAACTGCTTCATGCTTCCCTTCCTTCCTCACCCTCCTCATTACTGTATAAAAAGAAGCTGAAGTGGAAAGGGTACAGAAAATGGAGGAAAATAAGATACATAAACCTGAACAACTTATCATTATTGCTTCTTCGAGTTGGGAAAGAAAAAGAGAATATTATGGTAACAAATGTCAACAGTCAACCTCATCCTCTTCATGTCCAGGGTAAAAAGGAAATGCTCAAGAAGGAACAGGAAATGAAGAGACAGCCATACACAGACTTTAAGACATTTCTACCATTAAGTCTTCAAATAAAACACAAAATGTCTGGTTAAAAAATGGGGAGGTAACAGCCACTTTCACCTTCCTCATTTCCACGCCAAGGAAAAGCCAAAGAAGAGAGGGGAAAAGGAAATGAAATACAGTCACATACATACTTCAACAATTTTTCATCATTTTTTTTCTTTTCATCGGAAGGTAAAAAGACAATATATGGTAAGGAGAGTAACAGCCAATCCTTTATTATCAAGCCCAGTGTCAGAAGGACCCAAGACTAAAATTATGCAATCCAGAATATTTTAGCAGTAGAACAGCCTACGTCCCTGGCAGCTTTTGCATCTACCCACATCAACTACCCACACTGCCACCATCTATCCCCTGTGCCACCACCAACCCGCAGTGTCATCTACCCAGTGCCATAATCTACCTGCTATTTCATCATCTACCAACACTGCCAACTACCAGAGCAAAACTTACTCAGTGCTATCACCTTCCCAGAAAGCCATCATCTCCGCCCAGTCCCACCATGCTCATAAACACGCTATCATCTTCAGTAAAGTGCCTCCATCCCCGAGAGTGCCATCATCCTATCTAAAGTGCCACATCCTCATTAGTGCCACCATATCCCCTACTGCTGCCATACCCCTAACCATGTCCCCTACCCCTAGAGTGCCACCATCCCCCATACAATGCCACCATACCCCATAAAAAGCCACCATCCCCATTTCAGTGCCACCATTTCCATACTGCGCCACCATACATCCCGTGTCACCGTGTCCCCCATATCCCCAAGGCCACTGCTACCCATGCCACCATACATTATACTATCATATCCTCAGCACCACCACATTCTCAGTCCCATCATACTCCTGTAGTGCCAATATACTGTTATATTGCCACCATACCAAAAACGTCACCATACTTATACAATACTATCATACCCCAACAGTGCCAGGTTACCCCTACAGTGCCATCACAACCTTAGTGCCACCAAACTTAGTGCCAACATACCCATACCGTACCACTATACCCCCCAAAGTACTATCATAGCCCCATAACTGACACCATCCTTCTAGAGTGACATTATTATACCCCAGCGTGTTGCCATACCTTGAGTGCCATCATACCCCCACAGTGCCACCGCCCTACCCACCCCTACCCCACAGTGCCACCACCCTACCCACCCTTACCCTACAGTGCCACCACCCTACCCACCCCTCCTTCCCCGCATGGAGCAGCCCGCCTGGCGCCAAAGATGCTATTATCCAAGGAGGGAGATATATGCTGATACTTATCTAGAAATTGTTGGGCACACTGGCATTTACACGGTCACACTGAGGGAGTAGGAGTGTTGGGGGGAGTGGATGTTGGTGGAGTGGGGTGGTAGAGTGGGGTGGTATAGGGGCGTGGTGTAGTGTGGTGTAGGGGTGTCGTGTGGTGGTGTAAGGGTGTGGCGATGTAGTAAGGGTGTGATGTGGTGTAAGGGTGTGGCGGTGGCGTAGGGTTGTGATGTGGTGCAGGGGTGTCGTGTGGAGGTGTAAGGGTGTGGCGATGTTGTAAGGGTGTGATGTGGTGTAAGGATGTCGTGTGGAGGTGTAAGAGTGTGACGATGTTGTAGGGGTGTGATGTGGTAGAGGGGTGTTGTGTGGAAGTGTAACGGTTTGGTGGTGGTAGTGGTGGTGGTGTAGTGATGTGATGTGGTATAAAAGTGTGGTGACGTAGTGTGGTATTGGGTGCAAAAGTGGTTGTGCAGGGACGTGGTGTAGTGACGTAACGGTGTGGGGGTATGGTGTAGTGATGGGTGTGGTGATAGTGGCAGTGGTGCAGAACACTGTACAGGGGTGTGATGGTGCAGGAATGTGCTGTGGTGGTGGGGGGTTCCTTTACATTTATGGGAAATATGCAGTTTCATTAAATTATGTGTCTTTTTAATCCTGGTCTGGATATTAACGTCACAAATCCGACGACGCATTTTTTTTTAATTCCTAGTATCTCTTCACAATTCTGTTTAGCTTAGAATAGACTTTCCGAGAAGGAGGGATTAAATACAGCCTTCATTAACCCCGTCACTATGATGGGACTCTCCTAAGCTGAATATAATCGATTGGTGTTAGCATGAATAAGAAATTAAGAATGCACATCATTGGACTGAATGTGTTAGGTACTGTAATGTAATGTGTGGTGCTGTATGAAGGTGAATCTGTGTAGTGTGACTGGTGAATCTGTGCAGTGTAACTCAGGGTATGGTGTAAAGTGAATCTGTGAGCGTGGCGGTAGAATTTTCAAGTGATCTCAAGAGGTGAAATATTGAAGTAGGCCATAAAAACCGCCTCATGGGTTGTGGTGCAGGGGTATAGTACAGGCATCTGGTGTGAAGTGTGGTGATGGATGTGTGGGGGTGTGGGGCAGGGGTGTGGTGTGATGGTGTGGTGTGGAAGACTGTTATGGAAGACCAGACTGGGGATGTGGTAAGAATCTGGGACGAGAAGAATATTAATTGTAAATGAAGGATTATTAAACGACCAAATGCGTGACAGGTATATCAAAGGCCTGTAAGAAAATGAGGCAAGGTTGTAGGCGTTTGAGAGGGGAATATAAGTGTGAGATGTGCACGGGAGTGAGAGAAAGAAGGTTATATGAATGTGAGAAAAAAAGAGATGCAGGGGTGAGAAAGGACGGTGGGTATATTTGTGTTGGAAAGGTGTATGGGTTTGCGAGACAGGTGTGCGAAGAGGAGAAATGAAAGCTATAACTCTCTCTCTCTCTCTCTCTCTCTCTCTCTCTCTCTCTCTCTCTCTCTCTCTCTCTCTCTCCCTAATTAATCTCCCTCCTTACTTCCATCCTTTTCTTGGCTCCTCCTAACTACCCTCATTTATATCCGATTCTGCTCTCGTCCTTTCTCTATTTCTTTTTTTCTTCTTTTTTTATTCTCTCTCTCTCTCTCTCTCTCTCTCTCTCTCTCTCTCTCTCTCTCTCTCTCTCTCTCTCTCTCTCAATATATACATCCTCTAACGCCCAGTCTCTCTACACCTCTTTCCATTTACTTCAATTTCCTTCCTTTCTCCACACGATTCTTTTATTTTCATTTCCACCTCTATTACATTTCCTTCCCTTCCCTTTCCATTCCGTCTCTCTTCGTTTTGCTGCCTCCCTTTCCCTTAACTTTTTTTTTCTTTCATTCTCTCCTTTCTCCTACCGCCTTCCCTTCACTTCCTTCATTTCATTTCTCTCCTTTCCTCCCTCCTCTCTCTCCCTCCCCCCATTCCCTCAGCTTCCTTCACTTAATTTCTCCCTTTTCCACCCATCTTTTCTTCCCTCCGCTCTCCTTCACTTCATTTCTCCCCCTTCCTCCACTCTCATCACACCCTCCCACACCCCTCCCAGCACAGCATTAGGGAAAGATTGATCGCTCTGTGGAGACTCCCAGACTTGCTGTAACGGGAATGGCTCAGGTTGGCTGCATTTACACTCTCAATTACACAGGAGGTGGTCGACAGGAGAAATACGGAGCAGCCCTTATGTTACACGTCCCAATTCTCGGGTTCTGCGGGGACGGCTCAATCAGAACCGTATTGTCAGTGTCAACATTGTTTTATTTTCTTTCTCCTTATTTTGTGCCTCTCATACCCTTTTTTAATCTCTACAGTCTCTGTATGTCCACTGACTGCATGGCTGATTAATATATTCGTGAAACAGTCATAATATCTACTTCCACCCCACACCAGCAGACTGAGCCGTCCCAGTAACACACAAAAGAAATTAAGAACACTATACACGGACCACCTGTACATCAAGGACACATGATAATTAAGATGAAGTGGCCAAAATGAGGGATAGAATCTTAGAAAGGAGGCTGAGGATGAGGCAAGGAAATTACGACATGGAAGACGTAAAAGAGAATTACCGGTAAAGAAAATAAGGCAAGAGAAGCGAGAAGGAAAAAGGAAACAATAAAATTACGATTAATAAGATGGCAAAAAAATGTAAAGAAAATGCAAAGAAGAGGAGGCAAAAAAAGGAAAAGGCAAGAAAAACACAAGAAAAGGAGAGGCAAAGAAAAGGGGATAAAAAAAAATTACGATACAGGATACTGGAACAGTAAAACAATAAAAAAAAGGAGACAAGGAAAGAAAAGACAAAGCAAAGAAAAAAGCCAGGAAATTGGGCAAAATGAGAGATGGGAGAAAGGAGCTGAAAGAACGAGTTTGGCAAGATCAAGGTGGGAATGACAGGAAGGAGTAAATGGAGAGGATACAAACAGGTGAAGAAAAGAAGACGTGAAAACTAAGATAGCAAAAGCGGATGGAGAAAAGAGTTGAAGAAAAGGAAAGAGAGAGAGAGAGAGAGAGAGAATGGTTCCTACTATATTTCTATCTATATACCTAGGCTGCTTCCCCCAAGGAAAGGGAGGTAGCCGAGACAGGACGACACACTCTCCATTTACTCACCGCACCACACCGCACAAGGGTCAACTGCGCAATGCAATCAGTGACATCCGCAGCAGGGCCCGACAGCAGAACTGGTTTACCCCTGCCACATCATAACAGACCCATCCCCTTACCCGCACCTGACCTGACTAGCTGATCAGACCAAATGTGGGAGAATATCCCCTCAGGGCTGCGTCATCACTTATTTATTCACAATTTCTCTCCATTTATTTCTGTCATGCACAGCCACTCTTCCTTGCTCAACAGACATCCTTCTCGCATCCAGCGCTCTCTTCACACTGTCCATCCATCCTATTCGTGGTCTTCCTCTCAGCCTTACACCTCTCACATCAGATCTAGTTATCTTTTTCACCAATCGCTCATTATCCATTCTCTCCATATGCCCAAACCATCACAACACCCTATGCTCAACTCTACCAGCCATCTCCCGAACAACTCTAGTTATCCTTCGCACTTCATCATTTCGCACCCGATCCATACGCGTCACTCCACACATACTCCTCAGACACCTCATCTCCATTACATTCAAACTTTTCCTCTCTGCTACACCCATATTCCATGTTTCAGACCCATATAATGCAGTCGGTACCACAACACCCTCATACAGCCTTCTCTTTACATCCATTCTAAGCGAACGACATTTAAACTACTATATTTACAAAAAATATATATTATACAAAAACTAATATATTTACAAAAAAAAATCCAATCCCTCTCCCTCACGCATATCCCAGCTACCTTTCACTGCCCCTTCTCTAGCCTCCTCCCAATCCTTCCTTACCTCGCTGTACTGCCCAATCAACCTTTTTACTATCTTTCTTTATCATTCTCTATCCTTTACTGTTCATTTTATCTCACTTCCTGTATTATCCAAGCTACCATTTTACTGCCTCCTCTCGATCCTTATTTTTTTCTTCCTTATTTACTTTTTCCCTTCATGCAACTTTTCTTGATGCCAGTTTTCCAGGAACACTCCTCTAAATAACCATTATATTATTTTTTATTTTCACTCACTGTCTCTGGCTTGCTCTCAACTTGTTCTCTTGACAGCTTCCTCCGTTCACTTTTCCCTTTTATTTTTTAATACTCTCCTCCTCCCCTTCCTCTCTCTTCCCCTTTAAAGTTACTTCCTTTCCTGTCACCACTCCTTCCTTTCTTCTCTCTTTTCTCTCCTCCCATTCCCCACTGCTCCCCCTCCCCTCTCCTCTCTCATTCTCATACCTTCTCTTCCCATTCCTCTCTCAATCTCATATCTTCTCTCCCTTTTCCTCTCTCCCCTCCCATTTCTTTCTTCCCGTTCCCTCTCCTATGCAGGTCAGCACCAACCAGACGCATCTACAAGTAAAATCAGACTCATCCACATTAGCCGTCCACTTCGCCGCACAAGTCCACCTCATTTACCAACCTGACAGTCATTTCCCGTCCATGTATATTGCAATGGGGCTCCCCTTTAACCTGCACTTTATTTTTCACAGGTTCCTTTAATCAATAACATCCCGTCTATCCCTCTCCCTCTTCTATCAACCCCTTAAGTGCTAGAAAATCATATATACAACATCTGATATATAACTTAAGCCCCAGGTTAAATGACACTGTGGTGCGATACAGTTATATATATGATACCAAGGAAAAGGGGTATACTGGTTTCTTTTTTGTGAGACAGTTCGATGTGTGTGTGACTACAAGCCACCCGAGTATATGAGTACGCGTGAGCATTAGCGGTAGCAATCTTAACTGTGGCGTCATATAATCTGTGGTGATGGCAAGGTCCAAGGCAGATTATTTGCTGCCAGGTCCTACCGCTGAGTTAGATAGTGGTAAACGATCCAACCACCGATTTCAGGTGATGGGGGATGCTTGAAGAATTTATGGACTGGTGCCTGATGAAGTACTTGGAAGGCTGAGAAATGGGTGATTACGAGATTTGGCCTGAACAAAAGTGTGAATGTTGACCTTGGGTGTCTGATGGGTGACTCAGAGACGAGCTAAGAGTTTGGGATGAGTCGTAGTGCTCATCATGCTATTTTGTGTCCAGCAGATTCCTCTAAAGCGAGGATTAGTCTGAGATAAGTTATAAGTTAGAGTCTAAGGTAAACCAAGAAAAAGAAGGAACTTGCTAGGGATCTGGGTATCCCAGGCTCGACCACTATTCCACTAGACAATATCCTCCCCATCCACAACCTTAAAGCCTTACTCTCTCTTCCACCAGACACCATCCACCCGTCCATCAAAACACCCCTACTCATTCCTATCCATCCACATTCTAATCAGTTCCCATTCCATTAATCCTTCCACCTCCTCCACCCGTCCACATAATCCCTCCTGCTCCACTCTGCCCCAAATGAGAGAGGAAAGGGAATGCTGAGGTAGAATCGCTCGGTTATACATCAGCTACATTATTCACCACCACTGCCATTAATTAAGGGTGACGAGGAGGAAGGGAGGGGTAAAGGTGGAGCTGCAAAGGGAGGGAGGGAGTTGGGGAGGGAGTACAAGGACGTGCAGAGTGAGAGGAGGAGGTGGACAGACTAAGATGAGTGAGAGAGAGAGAGAGAGAGAAAGAGAGAGAGAGAGAGAGAGAGAGAGAGAGAAAGAGAGAGAGAGAGAGAGAGAGAGAGAGAGAGAAGGAAGCTGAGATACTTGAGATAATAGGATGGTCAAGGAGCTTTAAGAAAGTGACCAGTCGCTTTTCCCTGAGTCCCATTATGCACCACAGTGCACTCTCTTAACATCACCACAGTGCACTCTCCTCATATCGCCACAGTGCACTCTCTCAATATCATCACAGTGCACTCTCTCAATGTAGATTAAAATACACGGTAGTAATACAAAGGAAATAGAGAACTTTCCAGGCAAGACAACACCTTATCTCAGTCTGCTACATGATACAATCCCTGTAATAAACACACACACACACACACACACACACACACACACACACACACACACACACACACACAAAAGCATTTCCACCAGAATGCAGGTTTAAGACAAGATACACTCCACATTTCCCGTTGAGTGTAAGTGTACTGTAACCTGAGAGTGTGTCGTTCCTCTGGTGGTAGAGTGGGAATGTACTATTGAGGACACCAAAAATGATCCACAGCCTAAAAATAAACAACGAGACAGAGAGTAATGACTACTGAAACCCTAGTGTGGCAATTTTCGGAATCTATCAAACTTTTCGGAGAACTGTGTAAGTTTCATAACTGCCCTTATAATATTTAACTACACATAAGCCAAATTACGCTAGCGGTAATGACAGGTTATTGGAAAACATCTCTGGTCACATGAAACAAAGATTGGTCAAAAGAAAATATCAAAACAGTAAAAAATGTAGCTGACTGGAGCTTACTCTCTCACTATCGTACTCACTTTGAACATAATGCCGTACACTATAACTCAACCGGAGAAACGCAATATACCAGTGGAAGTTCTTAAGCAGACTAGATGGTAAAGCGGCTGTCTAGTAAATATCGTAATCTCGAGATCTATGTTCGAATTTCCAGCAGAATTTCAGAGTTGGAGACTGAACCCACTCCTTGCGATACCAGCCCCTTGCCAACTCGTCCCCAACACGCACGGTGAGGCGAGAGTTGTTCCTCCCTCCTGGTGAAGTTCGGGCCTGCTGAGGATTATTAGTGAACTGACCGTAACCGTGATGCAAAAAACACCATAATCTCTCCTAATATACCTAATCTTTTCTCGCACGGTACACCACACAAGAAAACACACAGCAACAACACAACAATACAAACAACACAGCACAAAACCGTTCGTCTGCAACTTACAAACATACCAATACATCACCAAAACCAAAGCAGTCCATCACCAAGAATAACACAAAACTGCTACAAAGAATCACCATAATACAACGCAAGGCACATCCACAACTCGGCACCATCACAACAACACAACACAACACAACATTACACAACATTGCACAACACAGCATTACACAACACAATACAACATTACACACCACAGCCACTTCCTCGAAACTTGAGCTCCCCTACCACTGTCATAAGACCCCTGGAGCAGTAAAGTGAGACGGAACTAGAACAAAGTTGTCCAACCGCAAATCTAAAAATGACGGGCACCCACTTACAGACACAAGGGTGAACCACCGCAAAATACACCACTACAACACAACAAAGAACCAAACACAGCATTACTAAAACACAGCACCACGCAGCACCATAACACAGCACATTAGAACAAAACGACACAAAACTACCACGGAAAACACACAAAAAAACACCACACCTCGACATAACATAAATCATAAACATCATCTCTCCGAAACTGGTGGCCACCCTCCCGGCACAAGACCCCGGCAGTGGTTACGTGAGACGGAACTGTAGAACAAACTTGTCCATAAGGGCCTCTAAAAATGATGAGGAAGCACTTAGGGCAGGGAACTTGTACAACAACTGCCACGGTATCACAAGAATCACAGCTGCTGCAACAACTATTACTCAGGTTATTTTCTGGGTTCGGTGTGTGTGTGTGTGTGTGTGTGTGTGTGTGTGTGTGTGTGTGTGTGTGTGTGTGTGTGTGTGTGTGTGTGTGTGTGTGTGTGTGTGTGTGTGTGTGTGTGTGTGTGTGTGTGTGTGTGTGTGTGTGTGTGTGTGTGTGTGTGTGTGTGTGTGTGTGTGTGTGTGTGTGTGTGTGTGTGTGTGTGTGTGTGTGTGTGTGTGTGTGTGTGTGTGTGTGTGTGTGTGTGTGTGTGTGTGTGTGTGTGTGAAAATCAGCTTCAGACATATTATAAAGTGACAGGCTATCCTCCCCTGCTCGGCCTTGGGTGTACATGACCTGCACAGACGTAAGTGTGTATATGTGCGGTGATATTACGGGCATAATGAGTTGCTTAGTTCCAGACAGCACCAATGTAGCAGGAACAGGAAATGGCCCCCACGACTGCAGACACTCGGGCGCTGAGGGAGAACTTGCAGAAGGGATGCAGGGTGAGGCAGCACAACACAACAGGAGGGGAAAAAAAAAACACAACAGGAGAGAGATAACTACCACCACCGCAATCACAACCACCACAACAACACTTCTATACAAAACTAAGAGATACCGCTTCCACAACACAACACCAGCACTACAATACATCAGCTGACACCACTTCCACAACAACACCAACATCTGTACAATACAACACCACCAAACAACAGAGACCAATACCACCACCATAAATCTAGCGGCAGAATTCTATGTGAACAGAGTTTTAGTAAAGCCTCTCCCTTAGTGATTTATTCTATTCATTGCACATCAATATCCTCTTGCATGTTACAGATCCAAACTCACTCGACATTAAGACAATTAAAATATCATATGGCTGCAAAGTGAACCAGCAAGAAAAAGGTGTTACGAAGGCTCCTATGCTACTTAGAATCCGGGCCTTTGATTTGACAAACAGAGAGCTAAACAACATTATAGTACAATAACAGGCAGAAACTAACTCCATCACCACCACCACCACCACCACCTCCACCACTAACAACAACAACGAAACTCTACAACGCAAAGCCAACCGACAAGAGACGACGATTACCACCACTACCACCACCACCACAACCATCATCACCACCACTTCCACCGCCACCACCACCACCACAACAACAACAATTACAACAACGATACTCCACAACACACACCGAGCCAATAAAAGACCACCATCACCACCACCACCACCACCATTATCATCACAACAACAAAGAAACCACGACACAGCCAACCAACAAAAGACCACCATCACCACCACCACCATAACTCTGTACAATATACCAGGAGAAAGACCACCAACACCACAATATACAACCCCATTACTGCGAAACACCCATGTTAGTTTTATCGTACTAATTCTGAACAACTTTAATATATTCAAGAGAAACCCGTGACATGAAAAAAATATTAATAACTACGGTACCACTATTTACGTTTTAACCCAGAACTTCACACTTCACAACACAATGGCAGATGGTTATATTCAGATTAAAGAAACTCAAAACAAAGAAAGAACACAATAAAAACACAACAAAGAAACAACCACAGCAACTAAAAGAGCAACACAATAACACTACCACCTGCACAAAGCCCCAACAACTCTAATTAGGGAGAGGAAACGCACTACTTCCGGGTGTTACTTCTCTTAGACTCGCACACTATGAGCAGTGGACATATTTCTACTCTTCCGTTTATTTACACCTTCTCTCTCTCTCTCTCTCTCTCTCTCTCTCTCTCTCTCTCACTGCCCGCAATATATTCAGCCCTCAGTATTAACGGACTCGGCGCGATTAAGGTGCACAAAGAAGAAAGAGGAGGAGGAGGAGGAGGAGGAGGAGGAGAAGGAGTGTTAATAATGTCGACAATCATCATCATCATCATCATCACCATTATCATCATCATCATCATCATCATCTCCATCATCATCCTGCCACTCTTCTTCTTCCTCCTCCTCCTCATCATCATCATCATCATCATCATCATCATCATCATCATCATCATCATCCTTCTTTCTCATCCCTCCCAACCTAACCATTCCCTCCACTACTCTTCTTTCATGTCAAAAAAAAACTTTCCATTTAATGCATATATTATTTTGTCCATCACGATCTACTGCCATTGTAATCACTGTCTATTTCTGAGGGTTTTCTCTGGCATGTGTGTGTGTGTGTGTGTGTGTGTGTGTGTGTGTGTGTGTGTGTGTGTGTGTGTGTGTGTGTGTGTGTGTGTGTGTGTGTGTGTGTGTGTGTGTGTGTGTGTGTGTGTGTGTGTGTGTGTGTGTGTGTGTGTGTGTGTGTGTGTGTGTGTGTGTGTGTGTGTGTGTGTTTCAACCTCACTCCGAAGCCAACAAAACATGACCACAATTATAAATCAACACCATACCAGGCCCAGTACCCAAGATTTTCAAGAAGTAATATCAGACTTTACGATGGACGGCAATTAAGCAAAAATGAAAACAAAACAAAAACCCTGGCCATATACATCAACTTCTCTGACCCTGCCTGCTGCCCCGTGACCTTATCTCCGGCCCAACAACACAGGTCAGCACTGAATAATACCCACCTCGCGGGTCGGGGTGTCCAGAAAAACATACTGGTACCCAAAATAAAAAGAGAGGGCTGTGTGTCGGAATATGTGGGTGGGGAAAAATGTGGGGGAGAGGTGGGGCTGTGTGAGGAAGGAAGAATGAGGAAGGATGCGGGGAGGGCAGGGGAGGGGAGGAGGTAAAGCGCAAGGTGGAGAGAAAGGGAAAAGTGGGAGAGAAAGAAGGGAGAATCTGTGCGAGAAAGGAGGGAATGAGTGGGTGGGAATGGAGGAAGGGCGAGAGAAAAAAGGGACTGGGTTGGAGGCATAGGTTGAAGGTAAAATGTGTGAGACAGGGAGGAGGGTGTATTGCAGAACAAAATTCTAGTATTTACAGCGTCTCTCCCTCTCTCTCTCTATCTCCTTCTTCCCTTATACTTTTGATTCAGCACACTCCCAGTTGTCTCACGGAACTTTATACATCACAGCATGCATATCTTACCCACTACTATGTGAAGGCTATAGTATGTCACTAAGGATACAACACTCTCTTCCATATCTGGTCTCGTACAAATGGATCGTCACTCTTATCTTCCTATTAACTGCTACCCCTTCAAGCATACATATAATCAACAGCCACTCCAATACAGCACATTTGATCTAACCTGGCGAAGATTCTTATCCCTTTTCAGTTCGATTGATAGCCAAGTGTTGTCAAACTAGAGGGTCAATATGACTAAAGGACTAAGTACCTCAAATCCAAGGCTCATCGAATTAAACGCAACCGCGAATCAGCATTTAAACTGTGGGAGTGGCCCATTTCCATCGTGTGAAAACAAATCGACTAAGGCTATTTCTTTTCCCCCCCTACACTCTAACATATCGCCCATCTTCCCACAAGTATGAACATCGCGTAACTCCATATATCATTCTGGATGGCTGCGACAAAAGTGCCTCCAAGTACTTCAACGACGAACGTATCTTGCATAACAAAATGTATCCAGAAGACAGACTAATCTCTGCAGTATTCCGTAACTGAAGACTGGCTCTTGTTTGGGTGGTCGCCAAATGAGAATATGTGAGAAGGGAGAATGCAGGGGAGTGATGAGGGACCGGGGAGAATGTGGGGGTGTATATGAAGAGAAGAGGATGTACTAAAGGGAAAGAGGGAGGTATGGAAGGGAAAGAGGGGAAAGGGTGGGAGGGAGAGGGGAAAGGATGGGAGGGAGAGGAGGGAGACTGGGGTAAAGGGAGAACAGGTGGCAAACCATGAAAATGCCGCCAAGTACGTCAGCAACGATATATCTTGCATAATAAAAGAAAGAAATACTGCTCACACTGACCTTGTAGTAGTCGGTAGCTGAACTCAGGTTGTCTGGGTGGGTGAGCGCCGTCTTGTCTCGTCCCTGTGGAGTGGATTGGACTGGTCAGTGTCGGGATATGATACACACGACATGCATACAAATGATGAGTTCCAAGCCAGGCCACGAGTTACATTATGTGATAAAGGAGATAATGTGGGGGCAGGATTACCCATAGTGCCAAATAGGCTTCTTTTACTGTTCATGTAATCTCATTTCTAAAACTCTTTCGCTTTTTCACACGAACGCCAAAGGTTACCAATACAAAAGCCGACTACTGAGAAAATGAAGTGTCACATTCCATGGCTAAGTAAGGAATAAAGTTAAAGTGTAGAAGTTCAAAATTATTACTTTCCCTCAGCAGTAATAAGTACATGAATTAGTCTGTTCATGTCGTACATAATCAAATAACATTACACTACGTGAGTGGAGTCTATTCACCTAAAGATTACTGCAGATGAACCACTCAGGAAAGCAACCGGTATGGAATTATTAAGACTCTCTTGTTGCGGCTGAAGAACAATAATTTTAGATGTTTCGACCATCATTTACTTTCTACACCTAAATTATGAAGTGTTGTGCATTTATACAGGCTACAGAAGAGGAAACAGCCAGTCTATAATTACAGTCTGTAATTGCCTGTACCTACTAAACCTAAACACTAACCACCTTGGCAAATATTGGGTTATGGGGTAAGGACAAACTTTCAAACTAACATATACCCGGTAGCTTACTTATTACTGTATCGTATATGCTGTTACACAATCACCGTACTTTTACATAGAACAACAAAAATTAATACAAACAATAGCCTATTAATTTCAAAACAAGTTCCCTATTACATGGCAAACATGCATCGAGTTGAGCCATCCAAATAAACCATGTACTACTAAAAAGAACTGGAAAGAATTATTACCCACTGTTTACCTGTGTGTTACGTAGGGATCACAGAGGTAAGGCAAGGCAAGGATGATTTTATTACAACAAACCCGCCATACCACTCTAACCTACAGCAGTCCTGAATTTGACTCTCTTCTTTTTGTTTTTTTCTTGGAGGGAACAATTTTGCTGGCTTCTGGTCTTTGGATCGTTCTTCCTTACATAAAAAAAGCCTGTAGTCCATTTACCTTGTCTTGGCACAAATTATTGTCCCTTTGAAATTTATTTACGCAGCTCAGTGGTAGACTAAGACACTACTATGGCTCTCCATTCTTTCTACTGCACTTCTTCGTGACTACCATCATAATATGGTGTTACAGTATTGTTACAAACCAATACTTACGACGGAGTGCTGGCAATAGTAGGCTACGCACCACTGCATATACAAACTCATATGCAACGTACACAATGACTGAAACTACATCTTAAGACCGCATTAAGTGGCACAGAAAGCATTGTAGTTCTTCCAAAGCATTTAATTTTGTCTACTATATTTTCATAATCTATCGTAGGTTATTCACAAAGTTTTAACATCGATATACTCTGAATCTGTAACATATAAGAGGATATTAAGGCAATGTAGCGAAATAAGTCGCTTAAGAAGAGGTGCTGCAAGATCTCCAAAGCCATTTAAAGGGACCAAACCCTTCAGTCTGCTACAAGTTACCTCATGCTAATAAAAACAGACTTCAATCATTAGTGGTAAGAACTTTAACATCTCACATCTCACCACACCAAACAATCGCCTTAATTTTACTAACTTCGAAAAATCAAGTGTGGAAGTTTTTCCATGCACGTCATCCAAGCCTACTTAAAATCACGTCATTCACTATTCCTCAAGCAATCTTTTTTTTTTAAACTAACCCTTATCTAATAACTACGGCTATATGAATTCAATGGGTTTACAAGAAAATGGACCAGCACCAGCGTAAAGCGTTCCAACACACAAAGAAGTTTTCGCGGAGTGATGTAAACATATCGGGAGTGACGTCACAATGCAAAAACAGGGCTGCCAACGTGTCACTCCCCCACGCAATATCAACCCATGATAAATTTCCTTACGCAATACAGCTATTAGCTCCCAGTTAAATCCAGCCACCTCTTGATCAGCACACTGAAATTTTTTGTCGCATAATTAAAACGCAGTGATATTAAAAACTTCCACCTGTTACGAGAAAGTTATGCCAGCCTCCCAAGCCCTGTTTGTACACCTGTGCTTGGGTACATGACCTTCTGTGGGATTTAAACCCTTATAAACAAACAACAATGGTTATCGTAATTCTTCTCTACTTCTAATGCACTTCTGTGCCTTGTGGGCACATGATCTTTCCATGGAAAGCCAGAAAGGAAGCTTAAATGAAGTAATTACTGGCGGTCAACCTATAAAACTAAAATGGCATGAGCATGTCCGAAGTACTTACATTGATGTTTTCTCCAGTCGACCGGGCTGTACACGACAGTTGAGTACATATGCCGCAACAGCCTCGTGTACTGTCGCCGTGAAGCACATACTGAGACCAATAACCGATGTCTTTAGCCAGGTATTTAGCAGTTTATCTCGGAAGCCCACCATACACGCTCACCCACCACGATGTCAACGCGTGAATGAGATTGCGTTTTGATTCCTATTTGTGTTGTGGTTTACGTTCTTATAATTTGCGTATGATCACAGTGTCAGTTTGCTTCAATATTTAAAAGCAGATATTCAATCCAGGAATATCTAAAAAGGTAAGTGTAAAATGAATGTTTCTTAGAAATTAGGTTTCAAATTGTTTATTACATAACCTGGAAATACGTAGTGAAATGTCGCTGGGCTGTGTTTGTGCAAGAATTAAAGGGCCAAGACTTGTGTCTTTAATTTGGCTAGCACTTTAGTTTTGGTGTGGTCTTGCTACCAGTGCTTACTGCCCTGTTTGGTAATTATACGAGTCAAAAGAAATTAGACATAATCCTCAAAAAAACTCATACGGATTTAATTTTTCATGATATCGTGATCCTGAATTTTATTCCTGCAAAAACTAGTATACATTTTGGTGTCTATGTGATCCAGTCAGTAGTATTTTCATTTTATTTTACATTAGGTTACTAATTATACGCACACCATCCTCTTCACCATCATCTCAACTTTTTCCCCACACTAAGTTGCGGGTAGGTAGGATTTAGAAACGAGAAAGTACGAAACTGTACGAAAATGGGAGACATATCAAACAGCAGGCCATTTATTGTAATGTCACACAAACATTTACACTCTCAAGCCCTCTGAATCCTGGCTCCTCCCCACAGATCTAACCATCTGCACATTTCTATTTTTTTGGATTAAAATCTCAGAAAAGAGTTTATATTTATAAGAGAATCGCTCATTATATAGTTGCGACTCATTTTGATATTCATTTTCTTTTTGCTTTTCTACTATTGATTAATTACAGTACCGGTATATAGTATGTCAAACTTTTACTGATGCCAATGGTTTATATACTAGTTACTGAATCACCATCCTCAGTCATATGTCATGATGGGATTTTTTTTTACATTATTTCTCCACGAAGTTCCAATATAATTATGTGGCCAACAGCAATTTGTGTATAATCCCTGTTGCCATGTCATTTCAATATGGGAATAACTCAGAACCGAACGCATGGATAACATTCAGCACACCGCATAAAACTGAGACAAGAACCAAAAGCGAATTTACAGTATAAACAATTCCTTGTGATAACATGATATGCTTTTGCAGGAATGGCAGGATAAACGGGGATATTCTGCATTTCGTTCCTTATCGTCCCTGCAAGTACATGAATAGCTTGTAAGTTTGTGAATAAAAATCTTGTATAATATTCCCTGTACTTTTCCACAACCAACTAATACTCTATTGTTGGTTTGTTTTCATCTGAAGGAACTAGTACATGCCTACAGCTTAAATAATAGGTTGTAGTTACATTAATTATAAGGGAGGATTTAATTTTCCAGTTGCGCTAGTTCTTTCTCCTTAATTTCGTGGACAATTTAATCCATTTTCACCTTATTTTCCGGGGCTCAGTTGCAGAAAAAGACAATGCTACGGGTCTACAACATTTCCATAGCACTTGTTCGTGACTAACACCATATTCTAGTGTTAATCTATTGTTATGAGTCAGAATTCAAGGTGGAGAGAATATCATTTTAGGCCAAGTTAGAGTAAAAAGAGTGTAGTGTTAATTTCCTGTTATACCTCTACATTCAAGAGGATGAGATGCCAATTTTACTCCTAGTTAAAGTGAACAGATTATAGTCAAATCAATCCTCCAAGCTGACTATATTTGACCATCAACTGACTTGCAAGGTGGATGAAGGAGACACAGAAACGAAACGAAAAGAGGTGAAAAGGAGAGAAAGAGAGAGAAACGGGAATGAAGGTGGAGAGGGAGGGAGGGAAGCACGCAGAAGAGGAGGAAAGAATGCAGTGACAAAGATGAATTACCCAGTCCAATACATTCTACCTCAGTTTACACCGAGTTTACATCCACTGCTGCCCAGTTTACACCCACTCCTGCCCAGTTTACACCCACTCCTGTTCAGTTTACACTCAGTTAACACACACTCCTCTTCAGTTTACACCCAGTTTACACCCACTCCTGTTCAGTTTACACCCTGTTAACACCCACTCCTCTTCACTCTACACCCAGCTTACACCCTCTCATGCCCAGTTTACACACTTTACACCCATTCCTGCCTAGTTTACGCCCAATTTACACTCATTCCTGCCGAGGTTTATGTTAACCTGTATACTCTAAGAAAACTCAATTAATCTAATCTAACTTAGTCTACCCTAATCTAACAATCTACTGCAACATAAACCAGCGATAATCTGTTTAAGTTAATCTTCTCTAACCTAACTTTACCTGGCTCAACCTAACTAACAATTCTTAATCTGCCCTACACTAACATACCCTAACATACCATTTTATAATCTAATCTAATCTAACGCTATGCTCTAACTTAACCAACTCTTAACTAAGCCTAACTAAACCTAACATATCCTAACTCCTTCAGCAGTTATGACGCTAGGGGGCCACATTCTAGGCAGTTCCGTGACGCCTCTTCCTAAGCGATTTAGTTTGCATTACACCTTATTATATTGTACGTTATTTATATCGCTTTAATATCGATGTACAGTCAACAAGAGTTCCACCTGGACCACCTTGTCGAGGGATATGGCTAACGTGGCAACAGCGCGTGTGCGTGTGCGTGTGCGTGTGTTCGTGTGTACATGCCCGAGAATTTTTCGAATTATCAAGCTTCATCCTCTTTGCCGTATTATGATTTTATGTGGTCATTGTATTATGCTGTGATATTGGCTAATAAATAGTGTGTGATTGGTATAATGAGCTGGGCACTAAACTATTTATAGTCTGATTTATATAAAATTATTCTTCTCTTATCTTGTAGCGTGAACCACGATACAGGATGAGTTGTGGTTCAGAAACATCGCGCCATTTATGGGTGAACTTGCTCACTGTTTCTAAAGCACAGCTCAACCTGTATCGTGGGTCACGCTACAAAAGAATTATTTTATATAAATCAAACTTTCTAAATTGCATAGTGCACAGCTCATTATACCAATCACACAGTATTTATTAGCCAATATCACAGCATAATACAATGACCATATAATAATATAATATGGCAAAGAAGATGAAGCCAGATGATTCAATAAATTCTCGGACATGTACACAGGAACACTCACACACGCGCTGTGCCACGTTAGCCATATCCCTCGACTAGGTGGTCCAGGTGGAACTCTTGTTGACTGTACCTTGTATCAGGAACATAGTGACGATACTAAAATGCAGACAAAATCGCTTAAGAGGAGGTGTTACGGCCCTAAGAGCATAACCCATGGCAGTAATCGTGGGCGTAAAATACAAAGTGCTCTCTGCGGTATAATAATTAGCACTTTACTCCTTAATTAACCCTCTAAATATGGTGACGTCCATCTAGTTTATTCCCGTCTATCTATCCATCTGTCTATCTATATGCCTGTCTATCTACCTATCGGTCTCTCAATCTATCTATAACACACGCCTTAATTCCGGAAGGGGTGGGCACAAACACATCGCCTCTACTTCACCTAGTCCTCCGTCAACACGCTGCCTCTCCAACATACACCCTTCTCTCATGGTACCTCTTCACCTCATCCATTCATCTCATCCTCGGTCTCCCTTTCCCCTCCCTCCCTCCATCTAACTCTCATACACTCTCCTAGTCAGTCTCTTATCCTTCATTCTCTCCACCTGGCAGTTTATTTTGACTGTCTCCAAATTATTTTATCCGAGAGGGGGATAGTTCAACATATTTGCGATTTATTTTCTGTCGTAACTGATTTTTTTTTTTTCCCCACAAAGAGCTGGAGACCCGGGAGGTTCTACTGTTCTCTCTCTCTCTCTCTCTCTCTCTCTCTCTCTTGTAACCAAAAATTATTTTTGTATTTTTGACGAAAGAATGAACGACAAGGGGAAAAATTCTAAAGTCTTTCATCATCCTGCAAAAACTAATCTCTCTCTCTCTCTCTCTCTCTCTCTCTCTCTCTCTCTCTCTCTCCTGCCCATCTCGCTCAGCCCCAACCCCTCCCCTCAGTGTCACATATCTCACAGTCCTGCGTGTATGTGGGGCTCGCCTGGCATTGAGTGTAGTGGTGCTGTCCTAGTGCACTACCTGGTGGCCGCTAATGTAAGCAAGGAAATGGGTGAAATGGGTAAATAACTGAGAGAGAGAGAGAGAAAGAAAGAGAGAGAGAGAGAGAGAGAGAGAGAGAGAGAGAGAGAGAGAGAGAGAGATCGTAATTTAATTTTAGTTAGGCTACATAGACCTACGATAAACAGAGCCGTATGGTATGTGATATGAAGCTTCGTAACAACTCTTCCATACCGATTTGTTTTGCATATTGCTCCTTGACATTGTATGTTAGTTATATCGCTTTGTTATCGACGTAGTTGGCATCAACACAACATGCAAGGTGACACCAAAATTCACTATGCAGAATAAATCGCCAAGTAAGAAGTGTTACGAAATTTCTAATGCCACCAAGAATACAGACCTAAACATTTCCTGTCATAACTAAACAACATTACTGAAGCTCAGTTCACTGCATTTGCAAATAATGATACTTTTCTTTCATGATTGTGGCCGTGTTGATGATGGTTATGATAATGATGATGATGATGGCGAGGAGGAGGAGATGTTACACAAAGGGCGGGTAAGGATGATTGAAGAGTCTGAAAGATGTGGATGATGGTGTGGAGGAGTGAGGTGGGGTGGGTGGGAGGGAAGGACTAAACTGAGGTGTGAAGGAAGGAGGGGGAGGCTTAGGGATGTGAACGTCTGAATGAGGGGGGAGTGGAGTGATGTAGGATGGTGTGGAAAGGGGAGGGGGGAATGAGAGATGTTAGATGTGTGCAAAGGAAGGAAAAATTGTGTATAAGAGGGGGGAAGGAAAGGATTAGGGGGGAATAAAGAAGTGTGACGGAGGGTATGAGGGGAGGAATTAGGTCACATACAGCCATAATCTCTCGTTAATTACTGATCAGGGTCAAAGGGGATTTTATTGCTCCTGAGATGGAGGGGGGGGGGGAAAGGGCACTGGGAGGAAGGTGAGAATGTGAGGAATGACGGATTGAAACTGGAGACAGCGATGGAAGGAAGGAATGGGAGAGAATGGCATCGAGAGGTATTCGAGGAAGTGATGTGTGTGTGTGTGTGTGTGTGTGTGTGTGTGTGTGTGTGTGTGTGTGTGTGTGTGTGTGTGTGTGTGTGTGTGTGTGTGTGTGTGTGTGTGTACTTCAGTGTATGCTCTTCCTATGTGACCTTAGTCCTTGCGCAAATACGTGATTATATATATATATATATATATATATATATTAAAATTATAAGACCGCCCTCATTACTCCTCCTTGTCCTCCCTACCCAGGTCAGATTCCTTCTTTAAAGATCGTGGTGGTGACAACTTTCCAGCAAGCCAAACAGACCCTATTAATGCAGGTGCTGAAAAACACACCATTGTACGGATTACACGAGTTGTAAATGACATGTAAATATAAACACAGAAGTCCAAACTGAGACCACGGAAAAAACAGCCATATTGCAAGACCACCCCACCTACTCCATGAAGGGCAGATGAACATGTATACCAATAAATGAAGACGCTGAACCCAGGAAGGTGTTTTTGTTACCTCTTGCCATCTCCTGACGATTTTATTCAGCTTAAGGAAGACTTTTGGGGTTGCAGGTGTTAGATATAGCCCTGATAAACCCTTTCAGCACGAGAGGCCTTTTCTACATTGGAAAAAAAAATCGCATGGTATACCCTTTTTATTTTAACTTGACCCAGATATTCTTCCTTTTGCAGCTTATTTCACGCAGTTCTTTGGCAGAAAAAGGCAATGCTGCGTCCCTACATCCTTTCCATAGCACTTCTTCACGACAGGTATCATATTCTAATATTAGTCTAGAATTATACCCTTCAGTGGAGAGATGTCATTTTTGGCCAAGTTAGAGTAAAAGCAGTAGAGCAGTATGAATAAACTTGAAAAAGACGTCACCCGGATTCAAGAGGATAAGGGACAATTACTATGAACGCCAAATAAACACAAACCAAGATAAAAAGCACAAAGACTCATCAGTAAATTAACCTAAATCGCAAAACACCCATCCATTCATCACCCAGTCTTTCAGTGCATTTTATCATGAGCGTATGGGCTGAGGATAAGCTGCTGAGTCTAAACATTAACCCAAGTGCCCATTCCCTTGCCCATGAACGGAATGATGTGGGCAATAAACCGTAATTACCCTTTACATTTACACACTAATGGGCTACATCATGTTTGCTCGCCTAAACCTAATGAACCACTAAGAGTCTATGTTAGTTTCATGGTTGCCAAAGTATCAGCAGTAAATGGGTTGCTAAGTTACAGTACATCGTTTGGCCTTTTGCTCGGTGAAGGTACCACTACATCGAGTGAATGAATGGTGGGTGTACAACCTACCGTCTCAAATCCCAGATGACAAACAATACGACAGCACACACGTACCACCTACATACATACACAACTCTACAACAACTCTCACAGAATAGAAAACCCTACACAACTTAAGCAAATGTCCTCACACACACACACACACACACACACACACACACACACACACACACACACACACACACACACACACACACACACACACACACACACACACACACACACACACACACACACACACACACACACACACACACACACACACACACACACACACACACACACACACACACACACACACACACACACACACACACACACACACACACACACACACACACACACACACACACACACACACACACACACACACACACACACACACACACACACACACACACACACACACACACACACACACACACACACACACACACACACACACACACACACACACACACACACACACACACACACACACACACACACACACACACACACACACACACACACACACACACACACACACACACACACACACACACACACACACACACACACACACACACACACACACACACACACACACACACACACACACACACACACACACACACACACACACACACACACACACACACACACACACACACACACACACACACACACACACACACACACACACACACACACACACACACACACACACACACACACACACACACACACACACACACACACACACACACACACACACACACACACACACACACACACACACACACACACACACACACACACACACACACACACACACACACACACACACACACACACACACACACACACACACACACACACACACACACACACACACACACACACACACACACACACACACACACACACACACACACACACACACACACACACACACACACACACACACACACACACACACACACACACACACACACACACACACACACACACACACACACACACACACACACACACACACACACACACACACACACACACACACACACACACACACACACACACACACACACACACACACACACACACACACACACACACACACCACAACAAAGGAGGCAGGGGGTGGTTCCCGTAAAGAGCACTGCCAGAGACCCTAAACAAAAAAAAACTGCTCCCCTCCCGTCCCTCATTAGGTCTGGCCTCCCCCGCTACTTCATTACTATTCCACGTATGAAGCAATTATTCCCTAGGGCGCTCATTAGGCCCGCTCTCCACAATGGCCCACCTCTAGCTTGTCTTTTCAGCTCCTACGAAGGCGCTGTAGGGAGCAGGTTGACGGTTGTGATGATAATGAAGAGGCCACGAGTTGATGGTGAAGATAAAGGGTGGTGATTGTGGTGAAGTACGGAGGTGGTGGTGGCGACTGTAATGACTATAAAGGTGACGATGATGGTGGTAGTGATGATGAATGTTGGTGACGAGAATAGATGAGCTACGAGTTGTTGATGGAGACAAAGGGTGGTAATGGTGATGTGATACACATCGGTTATTAAGGAGACATTTTATAAGGCATGTCGCCAAATACTGAGGAAGAAGCCACAGAAAATGAAATTAGAAAAGTATTGTGATGATGATGTACTCTAGCTATGTACTGTGATGATGATGTACTGTAGGTATGAATTGTGACTGCTCTTCCTCCTGTAGATATAGATAATCCTTAGTTCTTTTTTCTTATGCTTCCAACCCAGGGCATTGGCTATAAAGGTCATTTGCGAAGCCCACTAGACCTCCCTGCGCTAAACAGATGGCCCCACACACCTTCTCATGTCACCAGTTGAGTTATATAATAGATTTCTTGTGTGTGTGTGTGTGTGTGTGTGTGTGTGTGTGTGTGTGTGTGTGTGTGTGTGTGTGTGTGTGTGTGTGTGTGTGAGAGAGAGAGAGAGAGAGAGAGAGAGAGAGGGCGTGTGTGTGTGGTCGTAGGGTAAAGGATGAGGCCACAGTAAGATCAACACACATTCATCTCCCGGTTCAGTGACAACAAACCACTCCCTATTTTACCCACGACATAGAGCAGGAGGGAAGGGGGAGGAAACGCTCTCTCTCTCTCTCTCTCTCTCTCTCTCTCTCTCTCTCTCTCTCTCTCCCAACGGTGTCGTGAGATGCCAAATAAACTGTAGATAAGACCGACTCGAGCTCACTGTCTTCTGGTCTTGTTCTTGTTCCAGCAGAAAGTAAAAAGAAAAATCAATAAACAAGTAAAACCATCGCCACACCCAACCCTAGCTGCCCACAATGCCCATCTTCACAGGGTGTTTTCCCCCCGTCCCATCCCACCACCATCCCTGCTCGTCCCACTTTTTTTCTACCCCTACCACCCCATCCCACCCCAGCAATAAACATCTAGGAGAAATTTCTTTGCCATGCTTCGTACAAACACCATAGAATTTTGTCTGAACATTACATAGTACAGATAGTTTTCTCTGTATGTAAAACATGAGTACTAGAATTTTGGATGGTGCGGCAGAGGAAGGTAACACAGTCTGAGAAAAATTAGCACTGTAGGTTATAGGCTTGGCAATAATTTACCTCAAAACCTTCTCTAAACATAACAAGATACAGGAAGCTAAGCACGCCTCGCTCTCACATAACTAGCATCTTACGAGGCAGGCAAAAAAGGGCATTCCAGTGTGGTGACTTTTTTTTTTTTTTTTTAATTCTTAATGTTTACAAAAGATTATCGTGAACTGAGGAGAGACTGTACAAGCTAGAGGTGTTAAATATACACATTATTCATTCTTTCATTATATTTACCTCAAGCTGAATAAAACCGTATGGACTAATTAAAAGGGAAAATGCGTCACCGAACTGAAGGGGTTAAGGAACACTAATTAATTATACCCCAAAACTCACACTTGGCTTGACATCTCACTCTCTCATCCTCCAAGTTTGAACACCCACCTGAAAAAGAAAATGAATAGTATTATTATTTAAACCTCATTTTAAAATTAAGTAAAAATGAAAACACATATAGTATAACATCCATACATTTCTAGCCGTTCTGGCCTTCTATAAGCCACATAGATCATCTGTCATATCCAGTTTCGTTCATTTCTAAATTCAGTGGACTTAGATATGTGCATTAAGTTAAACATAATTATGGAATATGCAATAAAAAATTCAGGAGAAAGAGAGAGGGAGAAGAGCTGTGAAAGAGGCAAAGAAATTAAAGACTTTTAGAGATGAGGAACAGAGAGACGACACAAGAAGGGGAGGGGATGATGAGGGACAGTTGTGTGAGAGGCAGAGATAAGCAAAATTAGATACAGGATAAGGAGAGAGAGAGTGAAGAATTAGAAGAGACTTAGAGTTCGGACTAAGTTGCACAAGAGGAAATATATGATGGAGAGGGAGAAGGGTTGTGGGAGAGGTAAAGAGAAGGAAGACAGGGGGAGGAAATGAGATATGGTGGTGATGACTGTGGAGGTAAGGGGGATGAAGAGTTTTTATTTTTTAAATTCAAGGAAGAATGAGTTAAAAGCAAAAAGCCCTCAAGATTAATCCCTCCAAAGAAAAAAAAATAACAGAAAGCCAAATCTAAGATTCGTTCATTTCGAGATGACTGAACACATTGTGTTTAAAAACTGGAGATATAGGAATAAGGACGTATAAACAGAGGAAGACCTGTTGAGTTGACCTGTTGCATACATAAAAAGCTAGGAGTATCGTTAAACTCCTGCATCAGAGAGTTGGACAGAAAAAGGGTGAGAATTTGTTGCGAGACTAGTACGACACACCCTCCATAATGGAGGAGAGATGCATCAGACAGCTCAAAAGAGCAGTGACCACTGATGTAGCGAGAAAAAAAAAATAAAGGTGCAACAGCGCGGCGGAGACGGAGGTTGAAGGGAGTCAGTAAGAGGAGGAGAACTGATGAGACGAAAAGCCTTTGACTCCACCCTGTTGAGAGGAGCTGTTTATGAGGAGAACCCACCCACCCTTTCCACACATGAGAGCTGCACTCGACGCAGGGGAGAATAAAACTGTATGAAGTCAACAGCTGTGCGGACATAAAGGAGGCGAGGAGTCGGCTTAGAACACCTTATCTCTTGCCAGCAGACTGTGTATCTGTACTGCGAGAAGGATTAGAGGAAGAGGAGAAATGAAGAGAGATGGAGAAGAGCTGAGGCAGAGATAAAGAGGAGAGACACATGGAGAGGAAAGAGGTAAAGATAAGAAAAACAGGTAGAGGAAACGAGAAATGGCTGTGGAGGGAGGGGGGGGAGGGATGAGGGGATGGAGAGTCACTGCGAGAGAGCTTAAAGGGGAAAAAAAATGATGTAAGGAAGAAAGGTTTTGACATAGGTAAAGAAAAGGGAGAGGAAATGAGATGCGGTGGTGATGGCGGGTGTGGAGGGGGGGGGGGAGGGATGGATGGAGGGTTACTGTGAGAGGTGAGAGGAAAGTGTGTCACATTCCACACATACTCCCCCGGGTGTGAGGAGTCCTTTCTTTCTCACTGATTTGACTCTCCCCTAACTTCTGTTCCATCCACCACCGTACCCTCAACCACTCCACCACCACATCTCCATCACTGTTCACTCCATCACTGTACTCTCCACCACACCTTCACACCACTATACTCTCCAGCACACCACACCACAGTACTCACCACCACATGTCATACCATACCACATCTCACAACTCATCCACAACGATATTCTACAGAGAGCAATGCATGAAAATTGAAATACTGCACGGGTGATGTTTGTGTTGTGTATCAGAGTATATATACATAGCTGCATTGGCCGTCCGTATGAACAGACTGCTACATGACCATCACATTAAATATAAAGCCACTCCATCACACACAGCACCACCACACTTAAAAAAAATACACCCACATACAACATCCCACACCATAATCACATCTCACACATCACGTAACAAAGCCTCACGCACCTACTTTCTAACACACACACACACACACACACATCGAAACAAAGGCTGCCCCCTATACTTCCCCCAGTTTGGCAGCAACCCCAACCCAGTCTCTGATAAAAGTCTTGCCAAGCACAACACCAAAAACAACAAAAATGAACACCCTGACCAAACCCTCACTCCCAGTCAATAAAAATCACACACACACACACACACACACACACACACACCACATCACATCATCTCACACCCCAACCAGTGCCATTCTCTCTCTCTCTCTCTCTCTCTCTCTCTCAGCAACCCCGGCGTGGCTGTGTGATCCCAGTGTTTGTAATTAGCTGTGTATCCCTCCGCTGTATTTTTAGCAAGAGTGTCGCCAGCCTGCTACATCACCAGGGTTGCCAAGTATAGCCCGCTGGAGAACTAAACTCTTTTTGCTCTAACTTGGGCTATAATTGCTAACTCTGTCTTAAATCCTGGGGCGAGAAAATAGATGGACAGTAGAATATCATGATAGTCACAAAGAAGTGCTATGGGAATGATGGAGAGCCTTAGCAATGTCCCTTTCCGCCTCTCAGCTACGTGAAATAAACTGGAAAAGGACGCAGTCTGGGCCAAGTTAGGGTAAAACGCGTATAGCTAACCCGATGCCGATTGAGTTTCTGCTTTCTCAAGGGTTTCAGGTTCCACATTCGACCGTTTCCCAGCCTAAATAGTATCTGCAGTTGTGGGTTTCAATACTGACAAGCTTCATTGCGATAAATAAGGAGAAAATGAACAATGACTTCTGAAACCACATAAGGCCATCTTCAAAACACAACAAACTCTTCATGATATTGTGTACGAGTTTCATAATTGTTCAGGTATAATGTGCGGTAATGTTCCTGTTCAAAACTGTACATAGTGGAATTTACATGTCACCTCTATATATTCCAACTTTTTTTTAATTGACAAAATAGAAAAATAATAGACATTTACAGCACTGGTCTAGGCGCTTGGACACACTGCACTGTTAAGATGGAAGTCGCAGAAAGGAAAATGTTGACTGAGAAAGATAGAAACTAGTGTTGTGGACAATTACCCGAAGTATTCTACTGAGCGAGAACGAATGAGTTTTATGAGAATTGTATTAGTATTAAAGGTTTGCTACACACACACACACACACACACACACACACAAAATACATAACGATACCAGATCACAGGCATTCACTAAACACATACACACATTACATATTGACAAAAAATACATACCCATACCCATACATACAGCAAAGTTACACACACACACACACACACACACACACACACACAAAAGGCAATCACTGTAACAAAACATATGGAGCAATTTCAACAGGAAGTGATTGTTCTTGCAGTCCCTCCCCCGTCCCCTCCCATACACACCCATATATACACAGAAAGGTCAGGGGACAGGTGGGCAAAACACCTCCCACATCACTCACAATAACACCACCTGACACCTGGGAGGGAGGGGGAGGGGAAAGAGGGAAAAAAAGGGAGAGGAAAGAGAGGTGAAGGCTAATTGGAGTGGGAGAGATGTGGGTAAGAGAGACTGTGGGGAAAGGTTAGGTTGGGGAGATAGGTATGGGTGAAGGGGGAGGTTGCGGTGAGGAGGAAAGGTGAATATGATATGGATAGGTGGGGGATGATGGGGGCAGGGTAAGGAAGATAGGTGGGCTGAAGGGGACAGGTGTGTGTGAGGGGGTCAGGTGTGGGTGTGGGAGACAGGTGTGTGTGTAAGGGGAACACGTGGGGGTGAAGAGGACAGGTGTGGGTGAGCAGACAGCAATGGGTGAGAGGGACAAGTGTGCTTGAATGATAGGTATAGAGAGAGGGAAGTGTGTGTGTGTGTGTGTGTGTGTGTGTGTGTGTGTGTGTGAGGGATTCAGGTGTAGTGAGAGGGACAGGTGTGTGTGTGTTTGTGTATGTGTGTTTGAGGGAGACATGTGTGGTGAAGGGAAGAGCTGAAGTAGTTAATGGTAACGGGACCGAACAGAGGAGGAAGACTAGATAGGGCAAATGTGAGAGTGTGGGAGGATGTCAATGCGAACAGGTGCTTGTCAGGTGTGATTAAATACGGGAAATGATGGCTACATGGCGGTGGCAGCTGTGGAGTAAGTTAGTGTTGACATGTGAGGGGATGGGAGTGTGATATGAATGCCAAAACACATCACAAGTCATTATTTATTTGATGGAATGATGGCTGCTTGGTGGTGACAGTTGTGGAATGTGTTCTTGATAGTAACTGATGGGATGGGGTGTTGATGTGAGTACAAAAGTGTATTACAAGTCTGTTTTGATTCGATGTTAACACCCTCTGGTATCTGTGACTGAGCTGAATAATATCATCTGGCATGTGCATGTGAGTGAGGTGGATGGGGAGAGGGACCGAGGATGATGTGGAGAGATGGAATAGAGAGATACATGAGAGAGGGGGGTGTAAGCTGGGGGGATGGCAGGGAAATGGCAGGGGACAGAGGGAAATGGAGGCGATTTGTTTTGGTCACCTTTTACGGGATTAAGGCGTCTGACTATAGCTAGACAGATAGATATGCAGGATTAAAAGACAAAATTCTCACTACGAAAACAGGGTTAAAAAAAACAAAAAAAAAAAACATGGTGAGTAGCATACAGTTTTTACTCGTTTTTTTATATGAATGTAAAATTGTATTATTAGTCTGTCCTGATTTCAATGTGGGGAAAAAACTAAATTGTGAGTGTAATGTTCCTTTAGGTCATAGTGCAAAAAGGGTTATAAGTTCGGGAGTACTTTATGCTAAGCCTCAACAAATGGAGCTTCCAACTCAATTTACCTCAGATGTCTGGGAGAAAGTGTGAATTTTTCCACATCAGATAATAAACTACAGGTGAGGGAGTGTTGACAGAGGAGAGCTAGTGGGCTGAAGCAGGTGATATTGGTATTTATAAACTATGGCTGGGCTGAGACTGGGCCAGGTAAGGAGTGAGTTTAATGAGGATCAGGTGATGACAGATGAAGGTAGCACAAGCGAGAGGGGGAAGAGAACCACAGAAAAAGTGAGCACGGAAGAGCACAGACACAAATTAGATGACACCAAAGACTACCGCCGTGGGTGAAAACAGAAAAGTTAAAGAAAAACAAGTAAGATGAATGTGCTCAGGTGAAAACAGATAAAGACCAAAAGGGGATGTGCTCGTTGTTGTTTCTACCTGATAACCTCATACTACACCTACGCTGTAAATGAACAAATACCCATCAGGTTCCATCGATCAGGCGAAAGGTCCACACATCTGACCTTTTGTATTTTTGTCTTATTTTGCATCAACACCGGACATACTGCATGGCAGGCAGAGCAACTTTATACAGTTTATGTGTTGTTCAATGTACTGTCTACTCCAGGTTTATATAGTGGCAGGGATGCGTGCTGTCTCGCACATATTCTTGTTACCGTAGATCTAGCCTATCTGACGTTCCACACTGATTCCGAATTGTGCATCTGTGTAGGAGTTTCGAGATGGTTTACCTGCCAGCTCCGTGATAGGAGTGGATCTGTTGTCTGAATCTGCTTGTATTTGCTAGTGGGGGAATGATACTGCAGATACTATTGCAGCTTGAGTAGTTATATTACATTATAGGTTTTACTGTACGGACACTTAAAAATAGATACTGGGGATGTGTGTGTGTGTGTGTGTGTGTGTGTGTGTGTGTGTGTGTGTGTGTGTGTGTGTGTGTGTGTGTGTGTGTGTGTGTGTGTGTGTGTGTGTGTGTGTGTGTGTGTGTGGTAGTATCTATTCATTGTTACAGCAATTGTTTTTCTTGTTCTTTCCTGTAGTTGATCGGTAGGGTATTTGTTGATATGGTGGTCGCTATCTTTAATATGTCATTTGTGTTTCTTAACTGTACTGTGTTCAGGTACGCTTAAGAACTGGATCAAGCTGTAACTGTGTTGTCATGGATGAATAATTTAACAACTCTATGTATAGGATGCAAGCTGTGCACTGGGATCTGTAGGAACTGGAGAGGGAATGGAGAGCTGAGGGACACTATGAACACTATATGTTTTTGTGTTCCTACTTAGTTACAAAATCTTCTTATAAATGATACTGTAAAAGTCTGTGTTTAACATATTGCATTATGAGGAGAATCCTTAGTAAATTACACTGCACATATGTTTACCTCGTTACTCTGTCCCTAACCCCTTTTCGCGAGGTTGATGGCCAGGTGTAGACAGATTGAAGGGTTGATTTAACTAGTAACCAAGGAGTACCGTAGTGTTATATACAGTACGCGGATCGTTTCCAGATTACGCCAAAGATTTGTCTAATAGCACATAAAATATACTTATCTCAAAGAATAAGTCATGTATGTGTAAGTACAAGCCTACGCATTAGATTTATGACCAAGATTGGTAATAGTTAATAGGGAACAAACTGTTATTATAATGACGAAGGACCAGGTGATGACAGAGGTGTGACAGGTGATGGCAGGGTGTGGGAGGAAACCAAACGAGGGGATACTATGTCAGGTGAGGGAAAAGGAGGGGAGGGAGGGGGAGACGTTGCTGAGTGGAGGGTTTAAGGTGTGTGTATTTACGTAGGGTGACAGACAGTACCGCCAAGGGTTTAACATTCTTGAACACCTGCCACAATACACTACACTCCCCTCACTCTGCATACTAAACTACCCTCAGTCTACACACTATACAACACTATACACCACACTGCCTTCACACTACGCACTACACAACAGTACACATCACATTGCCTTCATGCTACACACCACATTACCATTATATACCTTACACGCTACACTACACACCCCACTGCCTTCACTCTACACACTATACAACACTATACACCACACTGCCTTCACACTACACACCACACTACCTCCACTTTACACACTACACTAGACGCCACACAGCTTTCACTTTTCACATTATACAACACTATTCTACACACTATTTTACACACAACACTGCATTCACTGTGCACACTACATTACACATCATAATTACTGTCCTCCTTCTTCACACTAAACTTCACACCACGCCCTCACTCTGCACACTACACTGCACACCACAATGCACATACTCTTCACATTACACTCAGTATTTCTCCTCTCTTTGCACACTGCCCCTACTTTAAACACTCATTACTACACACTCCTTAGTCCTCTTCCTGTACGCTTACACTACACACCCACCACCATCCCCTTCCCATACATCAATCTTCTCTCCTATCCTTTTTGTTTAGCACCAGGATGATTCTTTTTACTTTTTTGGCCATTTAAGACGATTTTACTCAGCTCAAGGAAAATTTTTCGTATTCAAGATTAATTCTCTCTCTCTCTCTCTCTCTCTCTCTCTCTACCTCCAGCACCATAACACTTCTCCGTTCGCCATAAAACCGTCCAGCAATAACCTCTCTATCTCTCTTCCTCTCCATAACCTTTACAGTCTCTCTCTCTCTCTCTCTCTCTCTCTCTCTCTCTCTCTCTCTCTCTCTCTCTCACACACACACACACACACACACACACACACACACACACACACACACACAAGCCTGGATCTTCACAACCTATCACGTTATCAACCTCCTTCTCACCATCTCTTCCTCTCATCTCCCATCACCAGCTGCTGCACCTCACTTTTCGTCCATTTATTTTTATTTATTTCGTTTACCTATTTATTCATTTATTTATTTCATTTTATATTTATTACATTCTATTTATATTTATTTACCGACTTATTTATATTTACTTTATCTTGTCTATCGATTCATGTCCAGACGCCTTACTTTGCGGAAGGGATGGCCACAGACAGTTCGCCTCCATGTCATCCTGTCCTCCGTCATTAGGCAGCCCTTTCTACAACTCACACCCTCCCTCTCTCATATACCTCTAACTCCCCTCCCTCGGTCTTATCCTCCGTCTCCCCCTCCCGATTTTCTTCTCCATCTCACTCACATATACTCTCCAAAGTCAGTCCCTATTTCTCCATGCACTTTTCTTTTACCTACCAAAAATGCTTTTTTATTAGATTTTGCATCACCTGACCCTTCAAAATAAATATACTGCGCACTATCTAAATCTTCTCTGCACTCTTTTCACTTTAACCTGGCCTAAAATTACCATCCGTCTTTCTTGAATGCCGAGCCGGAACAATATTTTAAAGCTAGAGTATGTTGCTAGTCATGAAAAAGTGCTAGGGAAGGGTGGAGAGCTGTACTGTTGTTTTTACTGAGCTACGTGAAATAAGCTGCAAAAGAATGACAATCTTGACCAGGTTTAAGTGAAAGAACTGCATCATCCTCACTCCAGCCACATCATCTAAATTGGCTCTTGTCAGCTCATGTCCACCTTTCTGTGTTTTTCCTTACATGTTTCTTTGGTAGGGATTTATTTCATATCTTGTATATCTCTAACTTTTTTACGCATCCTTTACACTGCACGTTAATATTCTCTTGTGTGTTATTTGCTCATACGATGCCGATATTACAAAGACATAGAAGAGAATAGTACGATGTAATATGCAAAATTAATCAGAAAGGAAGAGGTGCTCATGAATAATCTTAGTCAACGAGGAGAAAGGCCCCATCCTCTCCCGTTCCTCCTGTAACCTTCCTCTTCTCCCTCATTTCCTCCCTCCTCTCCTTTCCTCCCTCCTCTCCTCCTCCCTCTTCGTGCCAGCAATTACATGGGAGGAGAGGTGGTTAAATGTGATGGTGCCACTGCATACACCCAAGACCTGCCGAATGGGAGATTGGACATGTAATTCGTGTGTGTGTGTGTGTGTGTGTGTGTGTGTGTGTGTGTGTGTGTGTGAAGAAAAACCCCTTACAGTGGTGGCACCGATCTACTGGGGGAGGGGGGGCGGGAAGCTGCTTGGAAATACAGACTCCCCTTAGCTCCCTCCCTGTTTCCCGAAAGATGGACAGTGGACTGCAGGAAAAGGGCATTCTCAGCCTGCACTGCACTGGATTCATGTCCAGATGAACCTTGGGCTACAGGGGTATGAAGTCCCCTGTGCCCCTACAGACCGGGGGTAAAAACGATTGGTTAGGTGAACTGGTGGCACAGACTGTACTACAACTGCCATATACTTTAACTACTTCCCACTACTTCTTCCTCATTTCACCAGCTGGGGTTAAGAGGGGCAGGAGAGGATGAGTACTAACCGATCCAGACGTCAGCCATATTTATGTCGTTAATCATTTCTTCCCAGAACCACACATAATGTATCTGCCACTTTTGATCTCAGTCGGATCACGAATTAATGAGAAATCTTTTTACCGTGGAAAGGCTACATACATTCACATATCGATACATACATACACAGAAACTGACAATCACAACAACGATGCCGAACCCTAACCACCAATACATCCAACTTTATCTCCTTCTCGGTGACCCGGAAAAAAAAAAAATCACTTCATTCGTTCTTCGCTTAGGCCTAACTCTGGCTGCTAGAATTTTCCTATAAGGAAAAAAACCGCCTGGTTTTGTCTTAATACAGTTCTAAGGTGTACCAGTAGCAAAGAAAAGGATACTCGAAATCATTTGTAAAGCCTTTGACTGCTATAGAATTTCCCTTATCTTAACAAAATCGTCTAGCAGAAACCTAAGTACAATTTCTAGGTGTACCATCGCAGGAGAAGGTTTACCAGAGTCAGCCTGTGAAGCCTTTGACTGCTAAGGCTCTCTCAGAGTAAACGAAGCCGTCCGAATGATAAGTATGGATTAGCACTAGAAAAATGCTAGTCAAGAGGAAGTTTAGAAAAGTTGCAGTGCAGTAGCATTTTTTCTGTCGCTTAGCTACACGAAATAAACAGCAAAAGGACGAAAATCTGGGCCAAGTTAAAGTGAAGGAACAATAATAGATAAAATCTGTGTGTGTACCAACGCAGAGAAGGGGTCAAACGGGCCCGCCAGCCAAGTCTTAAACACAGGGACCCTAACGTAAACCGAGACGCCGAAGCTATAAATTACCCGCAGCTTACAGGCGAGAGTTACTGCTGGCATTTGACGACCACGCAAGAGAGTCCCCGTCCGCCTGTAACCTGCCATGCCCTGGAGATGTTTACGCTCGTGTTTATGTTGTGGGAAGAGAGGAGGGAAAATAAATCACGGATCATTTATGCTCTACTTTGCGGGAAGAGAAGTTGGGGAATGATAGGAGGTGGATCACTTACGCTCGTGTTTAGGTTGTGGGAACGGAGAGAGGAATATATAAATCACAGTCATTGGGAAGGAAGAAAGGAGTATATAAATCACAGTCATTTACACTCGTGTTTACGTTGTGGGGAGAAAGGAAAGGGAAACTGAATCACGGATCACCTAGTCAAGCTGTGCATTTTCTTCTAATCTGATGAAAATAGCTTTTTTTTTTTTTTTTTTTCATTTCTGGTGATGGTCAAATATAGTCAGACTAACGGGTTAAGCTGACTTTCCTTTTTGCTACAGATTGACCCAAAATTGCCATGTCTCTCTTGAATGCAGGGTTGTACTAAAAGATTAACAGCTATGGTACTAGTCACAAAGAAGTACTATGGAAAGGCTGTAGAGTTGTAGTATTGCCTTTCTCTGAACTACCGGTACGTGAAATAAGCTACAAAAGGACGAAAATCTGGGCCAAGTTAAGGCGAAAGGACTGTTCATACCGTATTAAAGTTGTGTGACCTAAATCTGTCAGGTAAAAACAAATTCGACTATGCATGTACCCTTAATCTTTAATTAAACCCAAGAATGTTGAGAGGATCATAGTAAAAATAAAAATGGGGAAGTACAGTATACAGTATACGGAGAAATGGGAACAAAAAATGGGGACAGAAGCTGCAGATAATGAAAAGGGAAACTTAATCACAGAAAACAGGTACCATAAAAGCACACTTCATCTTTAATTAAACCCCGGGACGCACAGAGGAACAAGGTTAGCAAATGCAGTGGGAGTAAAAAAAAATACCGAGACTGGTGCATGGGAGAGGGAAAATGAGAAATGGCCACAAGGGATCACTGACACAAGCTACACGCACCCCTCATCCTTAGTCATAATTTTGGAAAGCAGAGAGGAACAGGATCAGAAAAAGCTGGGTAAGTACGAAGGAAGGAGGGCAAAAGGTACGAAAGCGTTACATTCGTGCTGACGCTGTGGAAAGAGAGGGGACACTAAACCAGGGATCACTGAGATAAACTACATGCACCTTTGATCCTTGGCTCAGCTTTGGAACGCAGAGAGGATCGAGATTAACAAAAGCTGGGAAAGTCAATACGGAGGAAATAGGGACAAAAAATATCGGGGGCTGATGGTGTAAAGGACTGGGGAACAAGGGAAATGGAGAAACGGGTTGGGACACAGTGGAGGGGAAAAGGAACGACTGTGTGACAACTCCAAAAGATAGTGGCATGTAGGATACGACAAAGGACTGCGAGGTTTGGGAAGCAAATATCCAACTGTGGTCGAGCTGGGTATGTTTTCTTTACCACAGGAGGGTAAAAGCTAGGGAAGATTAGGCCAAGTCAGGTACGTTAGATCAGAATAGAATAAGTTGTCAGGTTAGGTTAGCTTAGTTTAGGTTAGGTTAGGAATGAGGCGGGCTGGGTTAACTTAGATGAGGTTAGATGAAGCTTAGATAAGGATTAATTAGGTTGGGTTCGATGAGATAGGGTTTGGTTTGGTTACTTTAGGTTAAGATGGAAATATATGAAGTGAGAACGTTCCTAAAAAGAGAAAACACACGCGGGGCTGAAATGGCCTACAGTTCAGCATTGAGTCTAGAAATGGAGTAATGACTGTGTTATGAAGAAAAGAGCGGAAATGAAATGTTGGTAAGAGTTGCCCCCTCCCCCCCCAAAGAAAAAAAAATTGTTAGCTTCTTTTGGTTTTTCATATCTCCAGAAACTTTCCTTCAGTTTTAACGATTCTGTTCGAACTTGATGGATTAGATATGGCATTCGATAGCCTCCAGTGAGTACTGTATGTGGGATGGAAATGGGTGCTGATGAGGTAGCCTATGGAGGAATTACCCGTGAAATATGTCAAGATGTCGGGGTTTAGGCGAAAGAATGCTGGAGCGCCTCTGATAGAGCTGATATTGATGACCAGAAAGAAAGGTATGGGAAGAACGATGCTGTAGAACCTTACCATTTGGGACAAAATGAAAAATTCTGGATATGCAATAGATTAATCCTTTCAATCCTATGGCGTATTTATCCACCATATTCCTAATATTTAAACACGCATTAATTCAGTTTAGGGGAGACTTATTTCGAACTAGAGGAGTTTGATAAAGTCTTCGTTAACCCCTTCACAGCGAGAAAGTCCCCTAAATTCAAGAAATGCTGTTGGAAAAAGCAAAAATAAGCCAAAAAATATCTCGACACGGCACTGAAAGAATTCAAGTAATCAGCTACATTTAGGGGGAATGATCACCCTTGTTTGGGAAATCTGAATGAGAGCAAATTTCCAGCTTAAAGGTGTAATGGCCGTACCCCCATATCAGGCTCGGGTTCATATTCTCATAATCTTTTTAATATACGGCTGCTTGATCTCCTTTTGTACGTTATTTAAGCAGAGTATGGTGATATTAGAATGATTTATTATGCAACCGAGGAGGACGGCAAGGTGTAATTAGCAAAATACATCGCTCAGGAGGAGGTGTTAGGGAGCTTCCTAAACCGAAATGAATACGGGCATCTAAATCTTTCTCCTCTTTATCTCTTCAGTCATCCCCAACCTTCCTTCACTCCAACTTTAGCTCAATTTCGTATTCGTATTCGTGTTAAAGATGAGGGAAAGTGTAATCAAGTCTCACCGTCATTGATGGAACATGCGTAATCTATAACTATTATTAGCCTGCATCCCATATCAGAGAGCACAGTCAGCAACGATAAAGAGGGAGGTCAGACAAGTCCTATCCTCATCACGTGTTCAAGAAATCCCAAATAATTTTCAGTGTTTCTCCAGATTTTCGTTTTTCGCTCACCCAGCTTTAACAATGCGTCCCTAAGAGCTGATGCGGACGTAGCGAATATGCAGGGACTCTTATACACACTTTAATCTCAGGAGGGTTTGGGTAATGGGTGCTGATGGCCGCTCCTTATCGCCGGTAATTGCCTCTGTGTCTCTGGGAGTGCGCGTCTAAATTCGTCGGATTTCTGCAGTGCGCTAGGTTCACGTCCTGTTGGGTCGCAGCAACAGCACCAGCAACAATAACATTATCAACAACAAAACAAACAACAGCAATAGCAACAACAACAATAACAATTTAAATAAGTTATAACAACGACAATAACAACAATAAAAACAACCGTTCTAACTACAACAGCAATGATGATGATGATATAATAATAATAATAATAATAATAATCATCATCATCATCATCATAATAATAATCATCATAATAATAACTAGAATTCTGAAACTTCAGAAGCAATATTCATGTTCCTCTACCCAGTTAACTGGGGCACCATAGTAGGTTCCTCATCACCTCGTTATATGACTGTACGGGTATATCCCAGCGTAATGTGTGTGCCAGCCAGCGTAAGAGAAAGCGAGGGTACGGATGAGTGAGAATGAGTTAGCAGCAGTATGTGAGTGTGTAAGTACGAGAAAAAAAGAGTGACTGTGTGAGCAAACAAGTGTGAGTGTGAGCGACGGAGTAGGATAATGTGAAAGACTGAGAAAATGAGTGGGCGTGGAAGAGAATGACTGACTATGGGAGTATGGGAAGGGTTCCAAGGTTGAGAGAGGAGGGTGCAATGGGTACAAAAGAAAGTAAACAGCAACAGAGGTTTTTGTTCTCTCGAGGCTGTTAAAGAGAAGATTATGAGCCGTATTCTCGTCCGTTGAGGAAGCTCCCTAACACCTGTTCCCTGGATATTCATTTTGTTTATTACCTGAGCGATTTATTTTGTTTATTACACCTTACTGTCCTCTTCTGTGTTACATACTAAAGCAGCCATGCTCAGCATAAGTAACGTACAACAAGATATAAACCAGACATATCCAAAAATAAATCGCTAAAGAAGAGGTGCTAGGGAGCCTCCTTACCTGACGAGAATGGGGGTTTATAACTGTTATATAATATTATTTGAGCGGAGGAAAATGAGACTAAAGTTTTGTCTGACGTTTGGGTGTTTTCATATTTATCTGCAAATCAACTTTCGCTCCTCTCTATCCAGCACTGTAGTTCGTTCATCTTAATTTGGCAGATATTTTGTGTTATGAAGCAACCTATTACTCTTTGGCAATATAAGACAATACTTTGAGTTGGGCTTTACATTCCCTCAACAGAGCCTCTTTGTAACTAGCACCATATTCTACTGTTAATCTCTTGCCACAGCTCACTACTCAAGATTACAATTTTAGGCAAAGATAAAGTGGATAGAGGACAGTTGTGTGGAAGTGTGTTAGCCACGATTATTCCTGTATGGATGGTGTGAGGTGACAGGTACGGGGCATGTAGGTGAGTGGGATCTGGCGGGGATGGGTAGGCTGTCCGGGGCGATGTGTGCTGAGTGATGGCGTGTCTCAGTGTTGATGGATGGCTGTGTATGGCGGCTCAGTGTGTAGCTTGTTTGTTCTCACGGGCCTACCCAAATGTCCGCTTGAAAATAGGTCCCAAATTGATGATGGCCCCTGTTTAAATACTCATACGTTTAAATGTTCAGTCCAAGATGGTAAACTTATATTTGATTTTTGACATACGTTTTCTTTGATGCTTGTCAGATATTGTATATAGCTGAACAGGAAGGTTTACGATGCCAAATGAACTGCTGTCGTATAAAACTTTAAGCCAAACATGCATATCTCAGGTGTGTTTATATACCGTACTGTATAATTATATGGAACATGCTTTGGTTACCTTTGAATCTTATTTGCTACTCTTGGTTCTTTATATTTTCACCGATATTTTCTGCTCTCCTATTATCTTTACGGTTTGTGTTTTTACTTAGCATATGTATTTGCGGTAAAGGTAATTTAGTTTGAAATATTAAATGATCACTCTCATCTTGAATGTCAGGACCAACTTGCCTAACCCTGGGCTCCTCCGCTCCTCACGGGACAACATAGGACTGGATGATGGATGGATGGATGAAGATTTATTAGATTCATTGTTACTCTTATAGCTGTATTCGTCGTTTACTTGTTAGAAATCACGCAATTTCCGAAGCTGAACACACGGTACTGCATATAATCAGCAGAAAACACGAATCAAACTCTGCCTAATCAGTAGCCTAAATATCTACCCCTAACTCACATCTCGTTCTCTCTTTACTTCAGTACCATATTGCTACCAACTGAATCTCCCTCTCTCTCTCTCTCTCTCTCTCTCTCTCTCTCTCTGCAATGCGGCATAACTATCACCTCGTTATCACTGTGACACAAATTCGATATTCACCCACAAACCTATAATCAACTACTCATCCTAACAGTGGTTTGGTTTGGCTGGAAGGACAAGGGAAGTAAAAAAATCTTCCTGTGTTTCTCTTTGTTCTTGTAAAAATAGATCTTAAGAGAAATATTATCGTATTTTCTTTTGCAGGAAGGATAACGACTGGAGACTGCGCAGTGATTTGTTTGCTTTTCTCTCTCTCTCTCTCTCTCTCTCTCAAGTAGGGCAAAATAATATAGCGTAAATCATGCGTGTAAAGGATCAATGGATGTTTTGAATGTTGCCTTCCTATGCATTTCTTTGTATCTACTCAGTGTCTATTCCTTTCCCCTATCCACCTCATCTTTTTCTCCTTATTTCAGATTCTACCCCCATCCCCCCATCTTCCCCCTCCGTTCCACCTCTACCCTCCATTTTTTAAACCTCTTCCTTCCCCCCCCCTCCCATTCTTTTACTCCTTTCTTCCCCTTCTTTTCTACCCATTTTCCCCATTTCGTCAACTCCATTTGTTCCCTCTCACTTCTTTCCCTCCCTAACACCTCCTTCTTCAAAATCTATGCTCCGTCATTCCTCCTTTCCTTCTCTGCTCTTACCCTAGCGTCATCACCATTTCTTTTCCTCACTTTTCCTTTCCTTCCCTCCTTCAACTTCTCTCCTCCCCCTACCCTCGATTCTTCACTCTTTCTTCTCCCTCCTCTCATTTCTTTTGCTCTCTCCTCCTTCTTCTTTACCATCGCTTCATGTCTTCCCTTTTCCCCACTCACTCCTTTACTCCCTCTTTCCCATGTTGTTCTTCCCCTTCTTCTTCTCCCTGTGACTTCATTTATCTCCCCATTTCCCTTGCTTTTCTACCCCTATCCTCTTTTTTCATTCCTTCTTCTCCCCACTCTCACTTCCTCCTTCTCCTCCTCTACCTGTCTTCTCCATTTCTTCAACCCTCTTCTACTCCCTCCCGTTCCTTCAGACCCCACACCTTATCATCCCTCCGTCCTCCCTCCCTTTTTTTCACCCCTACCCCCGTTATTTCACCCCATCTCCCTCCTCTCACCTCTTTCCCTCTCTTCTTCCTCTTCTTTTCCTCTCCTTTACCGCTTTCTCTCTCTCCCCTCTCAATTCATTCCCTCCCTTCTTCCCCTTCATTCCCTCTCCTTTACCACTTTCCCTCTCCCCTTTCACCTCTTTCCCTCCCCATCTGCCTGTCTGGAGCCCCGCCGACTGTTTCTCTTCAGAAGGGACACGGTGACAGGCTAATAGAGGAAGCTGACAGTGGCTGCGGCGAGGTATTGTCTCTGCGACATCCTTCCCTTGTCCCCATGCTACTTAAACAGGACGACTTATTCTTACGTACGGGCCCTTACACTGCCTTTAGGTGATGATGATGATGATGATGATGATGATGATGATTGTGATGATGGTGATGGACTCCTCTGCTCATTCTCTCCGCAGTTCACTCAAGCCTACTCAGTTTTATCCTTACTACAGTTCTTTTACTTTAACTTGGCCAAGATTTTCGTCCTTTTGCAGGTTACTTCACGTAGCTTGGTGGTAGATGAAAAACAATACTACAATTCTACATCCTTTCCAA